>NW_007726813.1:460448-467261 GCF_000696425.1 Galeopterus variegatus | reverse complement strand
TCAGCCAGTGAGCAGGAACCGGTCTGTATGTGGGATCCGAACCCTCGGCGGGAGCGCCGCCGCGCTCCCAAGCAGCGCACTGTAGCAGTGCGCCACCGGGCCGGCCCTCAAGTGATTCTTAAGCACCTAAAAGTTTAAGAAAAACATCCCTGGGTCATTGCAAGTATGAAAAATAATCAATTGTTTGTTCTATGTATGTTTTGCATGGTTTTTACCTGTTCCTACATACATAAAGTCATCTCTCATAAAGTTTTTGTTTTTATTTTTCCCCAAACAAGAACTTTGCCTTTGCTACCATATTCTCTGGTTTCTTTCTGTCAATCACAAAGAATTTTTACAGTGAAAATTTAGATTTTATAAAACCAGTAATGAGTTAGGTGTCAGCAACATAAGAGAGCCAGAATAACTTGGTGTCACAGGTGTTTCTTGCTATGGACCAAATGACCTCAAAACTTAGGTGTTTGTGGGCCAGTTGAGCAGTTCTTCTGCTGGACTCAACTGGGATCAATGACATAACTATAGTCATCCGTGACCTTCAGTGAAGCTGGTTAGTCTAGGACAGTGTTTCTCAAAGCATAGTTACCTAACCAGCATGATCAGCATGACCTGGGAAGTTGTTAGAAATGCAGGCTCTCAGATGTCATCCTGGGATGACTGGATCAAAAAATCTGGGGGTGGGCCCAATGATCAAGTTTAGTGCAGCCCTCTGGACGATTTCAATGTTTGCTCAAGTTTAAGAACTCCTACGTAGGGAACATAGGACAGGAGTCTCCTCTCTGCTCTGGGTGATCTCATAATCTTGCAAGCTAGCCTGCGCATCCTCAAATGGTGGGACCACATTCGAGTGGGGTGAATACATAAGTTGAGTGGCCTCTTGAGGCCTAGGCTCAAAAGTTGACCAATTTTATTTATGACGCATTTTACTGATCAAAGCAAATCATAGCCCAAGTTCAAGGGGAAGGAAAATAGACTCCTTGCTATTAAGAGGAATGGCATAGTCACATGGCAGGGATGCAGGGATGATAGAAATCGTTTTGCCCACCTTGGCAAACACCCTACCACACTGAGTAATAATATAATAGACATAATACTTTATTCTCTCCAAGATTCTCCAGTGTTTTCCTAAAGGGTTTTTCTCTTCTATGCAAAGTACAGTGTTTATTGTATCAGTTTCGTAGGGTGACCATAACTAAGTAACACAAACTGGATGGCTTCAAACAACAGAAATTTATTTTCTCAAACTCCTGGAGCCTAGTAGTCCAACCTCAAGATGACAGTGGGACCATGCTCTCTTTGAAATCTGTAAAGATAATATTTTTCTTGCCTCTTCCTACTTTCGGTGGTTTGCTGGCAATTCTTGGTGGTTTTTGGCTTGCAGTCGCACCACTCCAATATCTGCCTCTGGTCACACGGTGTTCTCCCTGTGTGTCCCTGTGGAATATTCTCCTCCTATGTCTTCACATCGTCTTCTTATGAGGATACCAGTCACATCAGATTGAGGTCCCACCCTAATCCACTATGACCTTATCTTAATTAGAACTAATTACATCTGCATTGATCTTATTTCCAAATAAGGTCACTTTCTAGGTACTGGAGATTAGGACTTAAATATATCTTTTTGGGAGACACAATTCAACCCATACATCGACCTAAGTTTTAATCGTATGGCTGACTATATTTTACAATATTTAAAATCAAGGAGTAACTCTGTACTGGGAGGAGTGGATTTCAAGAACTTAACTCATCTCTGAATTCACCACATGGTTGTAAATATTTGACCTTCTAGTGTAAATAGACACATAAATGTTTGATGGTTTAGTCATCTTCTGGACATGAAGCCCAGGGGAAAATGGTCAGCATCAAATGTGGTACTTATGTATGCTATGATGGCAAAGCCATAGAAGATGGTGTCTTCCTGAGCAGTGCATTTTAAAGTATCCTATTACATAGCATGGAAATTGATGGTGCCATCTAGCATAATAAAACCAGGGGCACATTTAAAAAATCATGTCATAACTTGGAAATATTGATAGCTACAATGAGGTATATGTAGTTTCAATTGTGTAAAGGGATGTTTTTACATCATCTGCCCTGGCACTTATCAGGGTCACTTTTATTCTATTTTATTTCTTATGTAATAAGACTTGGGCTTCTAGAACATTAGATTTGTCTATCTATGTGTGCTTTATATCCGGCAATATTTATATATTCACTCATTCATTTCTCATTCATCTTTCATTCAACAAATGTGTACTGAGTGCCTCCTGGGAGACAGGCACTGGGTATTCAGAAATAGTAAAATTTATCCTTGCCCTCATGGAGCTGATATTCTAGAATGAGACATAAAATTTTAAAATAAAAATAAATATGTGGCATAAAATACAATCTTAGGCAGGAAAATGTGCTACGAAGGAATGCACGTGTAATTTGAGAATAGAATTAACATTTAATCAAGTAACTATAAACATCATGTGAAAGTATATTTTATGAAGGTTTTTTAACCCAAATATCTAGTTCACCATCCCAAATAAGGATATAGTCATCGTTCAGTGCCCATTTTCAAGTCGTTGGAAATGACTTCTAATTACTGCTAATCTATTTCAATAACGGAGCTTGTTTTGACTGTTGCTATGCTGTGTAAAGAGTGTAAGTTTGGGATCCTGAGAAACCTGGGTTTGAACTGAGGCCTGGTGGTACGGTTATTTACTCTTTCTAAGCTTAATAAATGTCCCCATTAAATGAACATAACAGGGCCAGCCCGGTGGCGCACTGCTACAGTGCGCTGCTTGGGAGCGCAGCAGCGCTCCCGCCGAGGGTTCAGATCCCACATACAGACCGGCCGCTCACTGGCTGAGCGAGGTGTGGGCGCAACACCAAGGGTTGTGATCCCATTGCCGGTCCCGGTCCGGTACGGGCGCGACACTGAGGGTTGCGACACTGAGGGTTGTGATCCGTTGCCGGTCACGAAAAAAGACAAAAAGGAAAAAATAAAAATAAAACAAATAAATGAACATAACAATGCCTAGTTCTTAGGTTGTCCTAAAGCTTACATGAGGTAATACATATGGCATTACCAGCCACAACCTCTGTAGACAAGGACTTAACACATGTTTGTACGTGTTTTTCTCTATGATTTCATTCAAGCAATTTGGTCTTTTTGATGGTCTTTTAAAATGGCCACTTATAAAAATAGTCTTATAAGGACAGATCAGTCAAAGGTCCTTTTCTCTAAAGTGATATCACTCAAACACCTGCACACAATAAAAGTCCAAAATTGAGTAGCACTGTCTTGCTGGATAGACATATTCTCAAAAGATTTAATTGTTATGATTCCCAGATAAAGAAAACAGTCATAGTTAATTTTTACATCTTCAACAATGTATGACTTTCTAATGGTGAATTATACATCACATACAATAAAAGGGCATTAACAAAAACCAGTTACGCTAAAGTCCGATTCATGCTTTCACATAATATTTATGGTTTTCTGCTTTTATGATTGCATCCAAAGTTTGTGAACCTTTACAAAGCCCTATTTAAGTACTCTTAATTAAGACTGCATTTACATTGTGTAATGATCTAATAAAAAATTAAAATAAAATAAAATAAAAAGCAAAACATAAACAAAAAGAAAAAAAAGACTGCATTTTATCTTCCTCCTTTGGGCATAGTAATCTTAATTATATCTTCTGCACAGACTGTTGGACAAGGTTCTTCTCTACACCCTCCATGAGTAAATTATGACCATGCATATAGACGTTACAGGTCATAAATACCAATGATAGCAATAATATTGGTAAGAAACAAACTTGGTACATTCTGGATGTATCTCAAAGCGTAGTAATCATGATTTGCAAATAACATTATTAGAAAAAAGTTATTGGACGCTTATTACATATGGAGCAGCTCATTCAATGTTTGTAGCACTCTCATGACTTAGGAAATATTATTGGCATTTTACAGATGGGAAACATGAGACCCAGAGAAATTAAATAACTTAGGCAAATTTATAGGCTAGAAAGTGGTGAAACCAAGACTTGAACCATTATTCTTCGTCCAGAGTTTATACGCTTAACTGCCATGCTGCATAGACCACCTAATAAAGAACACATGGGGGCTGATTTGTATTACTTGCTGTAGGTTTAGACAGAGAATGTCCTCTTTTTTTTTTTTTTTTTTGTCGTTTTTAACTATCAGAAGCTAGTGCCTGACTTTTTAAATATTCCTATATTAAACGAGTCATTGTCTACTGGAATTATCTCCCATAAATGGCACAATCTGCCTATGAACCTTAGACTGTGAACTTTATACTGCTGAGGTTTCAATCTCTGACCTGAAAGGAAATCTTTATTCAAGAAATGAAGCCTGGTGCTTCTGTTAGCTCAGACCGCCCCTTGATGACTAACGCAAAGTCTTTGCTAACTGCTGAACTGAACATTTAAGTGACAGAAGGTTGCACAGAAGGTAAATATTCTTTGAGATGTAAGCCTAAATTAGGAAGGAGCGGGTAGGATTGATCGTGAATGGGTGCCTACATTTGATAGTCTCATGATTTAGGTGTCCTAGGGAGAGACATTGGCAGGGACTCAGGTTAGAAAAGGGAGGGCACTGTTCAAGGGAGAAATAATGACAATGAAGCATCAGATATTCTGCGGTCCCTTGGCTTTCTTCCACACTCGAAGACTGAACTAACCTCTATGTCAACTTCAGTGTGCTAATTTACGACTTAACACCCTCAGGCCATATTTCTGTCCCCCTTTCCATAATTGACACCTCAGTCATCATGCTGGCCTCCTCTCCTGGGTAACCTGGGCACAGAGACTCCACTTACCTCACCTTCAAAGGGGCAGTCACATTGCCTGCACTTGAAACATTTGTAACATATCAAAGAGCAGGGTCACTCTAGTGGGACTTAAACTTGAAGCCTGCTCCTTTTGGTAGACCAAAATCTGTCTGGCAGTAGGATCTGAATAAGGGTATTTCCTCTTCAGGATCCAGTAGGAACAATGACAAAGGAAGGAAAAAGAATGGCTTGGGCATTGTAAGTGCTTCTCAACCACATTCAGTTTTCGGAAATATTTTGAAATATTTATCTTAGATTTTTTTCCCTTTTAATCGTAACAAAGATTCATGCCAAAATGCAGAAACTATTTTGGTTTTAAATGTAGAGCCATACAATAAATAGTAGAGCTGTCAGGGACTTAAGAGTTTACATAATTTAACCTTCTCTTTACAAGTGTGTAAATGGAGGCCCAGAGAGGTCTTAATGCTTAGTCCAAGGTGACACAGATAAGTAATTGTCGTCTCTTATAATATTCCCTTAGACCTGAAGATGTGGAAATATCTACTAAGCTCATTTTCTCTTTGCACGTTTAATTACTTCCATTTTTCCGTTTTATCACTTTTCCAACATACTCTTCAATCCTTTCAATTTAAGGGACGAGGGGAAAGGTGGAGACAAGGATAGGAGCAAGAACACGTTGGCGTCTATTAAGGTCATTTACACCAAATCAAAAACTTACATTCAATTCATCACGGCACTTTCCCATAGCAAATCAAGGAATTTTCCCCTAAGTAATTATAAAACAGGTTGAAGGAATAAGGACTCTGGTCATTCATCGATTCCTGGTTTTCATTCCCAGACTTATCACATCCCAGGATGAGAGGTTTGAGAGAATAGATACATTTGTGAAATGACTAGAATAATTTTACCCACCTCAGGGATTTAGTGAGTGTTTAATACCATAAAGGACTTTGAGATAGTCAGATGAAAGGTGCTTTAGAAGGCAGACATGATTACTGGATTAGAATTTCAGAGAGTGAGAAAGGAGTCTTTTGTGTTGACAGATTTTTTTCTTATTCTTCTTGCAGTCCTGTAGTGGTTTAAAAAAACTGTCCCCCACCAATTTCTTTCGTTTCAGATCATGTCCTTGACTTGGTACTGCTCTCATGAGGAGGAATGTGTGTTGGTGTAAACTGTATAACTTCCTTTTGCATTTTCTTTCCTAATATGCATTTTAGTATCTTTGAATTCACGGGGCTAATTTTCCTCATTTCCCATGGTTCTGATATTTGTAAGGTAAAATGGAATCACCCGGGGACAAAATTCTGTAACTTGGTATTTATTATATGTCACAGAGGCACTCACACGCACACACGGGGCTAATTTTCCTCATTTCCCATGGTTCTGATATTTGTAAGGTAAAATGGAATCACCTGGGGACAAAATTCTGTAACTTGGTATTTATTATATGTCACAGAGGCACTCACACGCACATGTGCACACACACACACGTGCGCGCGCGCCCATGTATTGAATTGTTTGGAGACCAGACCGATTTTGTTTCATTTTCTGAAGGTTGCCATAATATCATTAATCTCTCTCAGCCCTTAAAGATGGCCTCTTGCCATATTCTGTCAAAAATCAAGATATAGACCATTTACTTTAAATACCTAAAAATAAAAATGCTGAATCTAATGGTTTTATACACAAACACACACACACACACTGAGCTGTCTAATGTATTTTGCAATTGTTAGAAATCTGTATGCATTGGGGTGGGGTGAACACTAGAATTTGCAGTTTATTGAGAGTGAAATGGTTTATTGCATTAGTTATAAAATGGTCTTTGCTATTAAAATAAGTAGTGCTAATTAATTATCCTGCAGAATTGTAGAGCAGCCTTTGAACTACAAAAACAGATTCTTAATCCTTTGCAGTAGAAGTCTCCCTTTCCGGGCCGGCCCGGTGGCGCACTGCTATAGTGCGCCGCTTGGGAAGCGTGGCGGCGCTCCCGCGGAAGGGTCGGAGTC
>NW_007726813.1:457210-459383 GCF_000696425.1 Galeopterus variegatus | reverse complement strand
GGAAAAAGACAAAAAGGAAAAAAAAAAAAAGAAGTCTCCCTTTCCTTTCTCCCTCTGTCCTTCCTTTCCCACCTCTCTTCCTTCTTTCTAGAAGTATCTATCACAATAGGAACTGTGCTGGGGACTATTTGTGGTGCTATTTAAACTCAGCCAATCATAGCAGAGTAATGTTATAGATTCTGCCACAGAATGAAAACCAAACACATCTTTGGCTGGAAAAGACTGTGGATAACAATAACCCTAAATCTCTAAGCTTTGTTTTATCTTATGTAGAAGGACATTTCCCCTATTAGTCACGATATGAACTATATCTAGTACACTTGAACTTTACAATACTTATGAAAATATCTCTGTCCTAAAAACAAAGTGTATGGGATCCAAAATGAAAATAAAATTACCAAATCTAAATGAATTAAGTCTAATTAAATGTCTACTGAATATCAAACCTAACATTATGTTAGCTAGTGAATGGCTACCCAAGTCAGCTTGTTTATATAACTCATAACTATGAGATTTATTTATAACCCTAATATGGAGGGGTGGGACTTTTCAAAAAGCAGCAGCCTAATAAACAATGGAGTCCTAAAGTGTCCCTCTTCAGATGATTTTTGTTTTCAAACAACATCTCAATAATGCCAATTTAGATTTGATGTGCTTCTATGATATATTTACAAAAAGAACTCTACCAGTTAATACCATGGAGTAAGGTAGGTTAGTATTTCATCATTTATGCAGTAACTTTGTGATGTGCTCGCTGTTTTTGCAGTGTGAATAGGTTTCCTTCTGCTTTCTCTATCAACTAAACAGTTGCTGTGAACCGACTTTTGTTTCATTATACCTCGGTGCATTCATGGACTCCTCCTTCAAAACTATTGCCAGGTGTTAGCATCTTCCCTGAGTAATCTCAGGCATTTTCCTTTGAATGAAAATGGCTTACTTGGAAGGTTGTGAAAGGCATATCCATGTGGAATTGAGAGGATTTTGTGTTGCGATGTGGTGGGAAGGCTTGCCAGAAATTGCCCGTTTCAGGCTGATGATGCAAACCTAGACATCTGTTAAATTAACATCTACCTAACGTTTTGCCTTCAGTCAAATGCATTTTTTAAAAAATTAAATCTCTCCCACTCTCTCTGGCTTTCTTTTTTTTCCACTGTCAAAACAATCTGTCACAAGATATTTAATTTCTGTGTAATGGGTTACTTAAAGAAACCAGCATATGGTGCAGTGAATATACCTAGCTACGAGCTACAGGCACTGTACATACTGCTGGTTTGCTGTACTACTGAAGCATATTGTGCCCAGCATAGATTTTATTATGGTGCTGGATTCCCTGTGCTTTGATTTACATTATTGCCAGCATCTCCCACAACTCTTGCCTTTTAGGATCAAAATATTAGTATAAATATTCTTGTTCCACAAAGGACTCAGAAACTGTTCTCTATTTGGGTTAAGTGGTGGTCATTTATGGCTTTAACAGTTTCAGTGAGAGAGAAAGAGTAACCTCATTATGCATAATGCTTTGCACACCCCTCCTTGTGTCCAAGCATCTGTTAATAGCAGCATGCTGACCTGTGGCCTGGCAGTATGCTCTAGAGGAGCTGAATCTTTAACACAGTGACAACACTCAGGACACTGTGTGGAACCAGTGCATCCCTGCAGATTGGAGTAATTTCTACACAAAGAATAGTATTCTTACATAGGGGAATCGTCCTCTTGTTGGAGGAGGAGATTCTAAAGTCATTGTCACCATGAAAAACAAAGACTAAACATGATCAGAACTGCTTATAAAAACCCTATAAGCCTTCCGTGAGGTACAGTATAAATGGTCCTGTGTGTATTTCCATGTATAGTGATGCATGTGTATTTATACAAGGGTGCTTCAAAAAGTGCATGGTAAGGTTTGTATATTATCTGTTAATTCTATTTTTCCACAAACTCTTTGAAGTGTGCTTGGATAAAGTGCTTATAAATTCAGAAAATAGTGTTGACTATGTGCCAGCCCCTTTTCTAAGCCCTGAGAATAAAGCGGTGAACAAGAAATATGAGATTGTGCTCTCAGTGTGCTCACATTCCCATGAAAAGAGACTCAGTGAGCACATGAGCAGTAAGCAACCTGTAAGCCAAATATAAAATTATGGATTATTTTATCTATATATCTATCCGCCCATCTGTC
>NW_007726813.1:454419-456217 GCF_000696425.1 Galeopterus variegatus | reverse complement strand
ATAGCCCTCTGTGGTAGAATGAAATTCATTCATTTGACAAATACTTAGGAAGCACCTACTAGTTTCCAGGCACTAAGATAGGTATGGTAAGTTAATAATAAATAAATAAATGAATATGCAAATAAGACATGGCTCCTGTTCCATGGAACAGAATTGCAGTCCACTAGAAAAACAAGACATTAATCAAAGAAACAACAAAATATATATGAATATATACAACAATACATTTTTATATAAAAGCTGAGGAAAAGGCTTTGAAAGACAGAAACATGGTTCTAAAGAACACATAGCAAAGGAAGCTGGCCAAACATGATGGGATGAGAAAAGATTTCTCTGAGGAAGTTTCATGAGCTGAAACTAAAGGATAAAGAGTAGTAAACTATCTGAAGAGCAAGAAAGACCATTCTAGACACACAGAAGGCACAAGCATCGGCCCAGTGGTGGCAGGGAGCCTATGGTCCCCAAGAGCTAACAGCCGGCAAGGGTAGCAGGAACACAGGGCTTGGGTCAAGGTAGCATAAACTGAGCTGGAGAAAACTAAAAAATTGGATACCATGGCTGTAAATAGCCCTTATTTTTTCAAAAGCAAACTCTGAATGTGTAGACAGATGTCAAAGAGCAGAACAACACTTGGAGTCATTGACCCTTACATAACATAGCGTCCAGATCCGTGCCTAGGTCTGGGCTGGTTCATGAGACGAGGAGATGGGAACTAGGAGCTCTGTATTCATTATGAACTGGAGTGGTGGATAATGGAACCTTTAAGAAATGTTAAAGGAATCATGGACATCACATGTGACGAAGAAAAGATTGGGGGTGGGAGGTTGGAAAGGGCTTTCAGGATCAGCATGCCTTCTGCACAGCTGAACGGTGCCTGGCTAATTTCCCTTTCTAATGAGACCAGCACAAAATCCATCCATTTAGTCTATTCAGCTTTTAGGTAAATGGACCAAGCTGTTTGGGGAGAGTGGAAAGAAGGGTTGACATTGATGGATGGAGTTAAATACCAGAGTCTCCTTCTTCACACGGACTTTTCTAAAGCAGTATTGTGATGGAAAGACCTAGAAGATTCCAGGTGGGCAGGCAGGCTGGACAGAGTCCAATGTCTCCCTGAGAGGGGGAAGATGAGGACCAAGAAGGGGGTCCTGTCAAAGTGCAAGGGGCCTCTTCAGGTCTGAGAATGGTATGGCACCCGGGGAGGAGTTCCTCAGACTGGGCTGGATTCTCTTGGGAAGCAGCTCCTGGGGGCCATTCAATGAGACGCATTGGCTTTCCCTGGCATAATTTAATTTTTTTGTTGTTCAGGATTACCACGAGAACAATATTCATTTCCTCCCTCATTTCTGTGGCACTGCTCTCCACTTTTATGGACAATAAATTATTATTTATCTCAAATGGAAAGTAGGAATGATATTGCTCTTGGCCAGCCTTAAAAAATGGTTAAATCGAGGTAAGGAAGGTTACCATTCTTTAGTTGGATGTGTTATATTCAAAATATAAAAGATGATAACCCCGCCAAACTCCTTGGAAATACTTGGGCATATGTGTTTTTAAAGGGAGTGATTATTATTTTCATTAGTTTTGTGACAGTTGCTCTGATCAGATGTTGAGATTCAATGACCTCACTCTACAGTTTTTATCATTTAAATGAATCCAGTGGCAAAGGAGATTGTGGGTTACAGTTGTGTTATGAGGGTGGATGCAGCATCGACAGATACATCCAGAGCTGTGGATATAGCTGAGGAGAAAAGGCGCTGAGAATGGTCACCATGACTTTTATGTTTACTTCTCATAACAA
>NW_007726813.1:452022-453139 GCF_000696425.1 Galeopterus variegatus | reverse complement strand
ACACACACACTTGTTTCCAGCAGCACTTGGAAAAGCTTCTGTGGCTCTCTCTACTTTCACAGATTGACCTAATTTGGGGCTGGCTATGACAACCAAATACATGAACAGCTCTCCAGAAAATCTCAGTAGTTTAGCCTTAAAAATGGTTTTGATGATTGAATTTTCAAAACTTATTTGAGCAATGCTGATCAACCACAACTTTGTGTTAAAAATGTGAAGCACACTATAGTCCTGGAGGTGTCATTTTTCTTTTTGCTCACTTACATATTATATTCCAAAAATTCACATTGAATAGTGTATTTAATGTAGACTCAGTTGGGCATCCTGATGTCTGTCAAACCTTGGAAAGGCATCTTACTCATAAGTTATTGTCTTCTCTTAACTGTCTCACCTTTCAAACAACGTATGGAGTCATTTTCCACTTTATATTTGGAGATTCAGCCTTCTGTCCACAGGTGATCACTGGTATGGAAGTAGCAAGCATGTGTCATCTCTAAGAACAGAGGGGA
Source organism: Galeopterus variegatus (assembly GCF_000696425.1). Classification (NCBI taxonomy): domain Eukaryota; kingdom Metazoa; phylum Chordata; class Mammalia; order Dermoptera; family Cynocephalidae; genus Galeopterus; species Galeopterus variegatus. Next base: position 452,630 of record NW_007726813.1, on the reverse strand, counting down.
AAAGAATGTTTGAGTCAGTTGGCCTGTTCTTTCCCCAAATCCCCAAGAGACAACTCCCCCACTTTGCTACTAAGAAGAATAAATCCCTCCTTGACATGTTAGGTATCAGTAACTCCTTGAATCAGCAAACATAGCTAATTCCAATCTGACTATCAGTGGTAGCTACTAAATTTTGGGCCTGCTGGAGTGCACAAATACACACAGCACCCTCTGAATAGGAGCTTGAACTAGCCTTTTCAAGTTACATAAGGGGAAAAAGTAACTCCAAGGACTTGACTGCAAAAAGAAGACTGAGGAGAAAGAAATCTTGCTATTCTCATTTCAATCTGCAGCATTAGTTCTGAAATCCTATGTTTGGGGAACCCCTAATGGTTAAACTCACACAAGCAGAAGGAAAATAAAATGCTTTTATTAAGTTTTCTATGACCATGTTTAACATTTTCCCTTTCTCCTGTCTCCATGTCTCAGACTTCGAGTCATTTTGGCTCTCTCATTTGTTTCCAGCTCAGTTAAGTTACAACCAATCAGATACGAAGAAAATTAGATTTTAATGGAATATTTGATTTTCATTGCTTAATTGATTTAATTGCAAGTTTCTATTTCAGACC
>NW_007726813.1:429226-451443 GCF_000696425.1 Galeopterus variegatus | reverse complement strand
TTAATGGAATATTTGATTTTCATTGCTTAATTGATTTAATTGCAAGTTTCTATTTCAGACCGGTAGAAATGCAAAGATTTTCAGTCAAATGTAGAAAAGCTCTCATTTTTCTGCGTTCAACAATGACAAACTTAATAATTCAATGTTAGCTTGGATTATAAAACTTTAGGGGAAGAAGTAGAAATGCAAAGATTTTCAGTCAAATGTAGAAAAGCTCTCATTTTTCTGTGTTCAACAATGACAAACTTAATAATTCAATGTTAGCTTGGATTATAAAACTTTAGGGGAAGAAAATACCGATATCTTCCTGAATTATTATTCGTAGTCTATATTTTAGTTTCTCTTTAATATATATATGTACATATATATATATGTACACACACCGATATCTTCCTGAATTATTATTCTTAGTCTGTATTTTAGTTTCTCTTTAATATATATACATATGTACACACACACACACGTCCCCGATCAAAATCCTGAGTTTACATTTGTTTACTCTGGTTGTGTTGATTTTGTTTTTTGAGTATGAATTTTTGTTTGTCAGAAGGAGTAATATGCATGTACTTATATGAACCTACACTTTCTTTCTGGGGCGTTTAGCCACAAATTATTTCCTTTTGATTCTGGTAAGTGGAAACACTGTCAAGAGAGTTAGCTCTGTAGCCACCATTGTAGGTCAATGGGCCTTTCTGAGCTCTCTCAGACCAGCCTTGACAAGTGGATGCTAGTCTGTGTCAGTGCTCATGATGCATACCAGCTGTCTAGGACAGTGGGGTAAGAAAGATTCATGGGAAAACATGCAAGTCTCCATTACCAAAGTGGAGAGCAGCATGTCCCTCCCACCCTTGGTCATCATCTCTATTTCAGGTGGCCAGATTGACCACAGCATCTGATTTTCCAAAGTGTCTTTCCACAGTGCTGGAACAGCCCTGCACCTTTGCATAGGTCCTTAATTCCCTGAACTTTTTATGATGACAATTAGGGATTCTTGCTGGATAGACATTTCTTTATTTCACATGCTAAGTTTTTTGTTGTTTTTGTAAATCTCTTTCAGATTTGGGAAATTTAAGATTTTTCTAATCATTTTGAGAAAAGTGTGTGTGTGTGTTTGTGTGTACACAAACCAGTGGCATATGAAAATTTAATTATGGATGATACATATTTGAATTTCCTATCAGGTACATCATATACTTGAATTTTTTATCAAGTACCTTATATACTTCTTTGTCAGTCTCTTTATTTGGAATACAATTTTTAATATGAAAATCTTAGCCTATTGTGTGATATATACATTTTCATCATCATTATCAGCATCATAATCATGATAGTCACCATGACACCTGTTTTTGTGGATAATTCCTCCTTGACCAAAGTAAGAAAGCAAAGAGCCTAAAAGGCATGGACTCTAGAGACAGATTACCTGTGTCAGAAAACCTGGTTCTGCCAGTCACAAATTGTGAAACTTTCTACAAGTTACTTTCCCTCTCTGGAATTTATTTTTCTCATCTATAAAATGGGAAGAATAACAGGGCCTCACTCACAAGGTTATGGGAGGGTTCAATGAGGTGATAGGCTTAAAGTGCTTAGAAGAATGGCAAGCATATGATGAATGCTTAATAAGTGGGATGAATACTGCTGAGCTCATAATATGTCCCAGAGTCTGGCTCAGCACTTTACATGGCTTATCTCACTTAGTCTAGTCATAGTCAACAGGGAGTGATTCTGTCCTCCAGAAGACATAAGGCAATGTCTAGAGACATTTTCAATTGCCAGGGCTTGGGGGTGCTACTGGCATCTAGTTGGTAGAGGCCTGGGATACTGCTAAACATCCTTTAATGCACAGGGCAGTCACCCATAACAGAGATTTATTTGGCCCAAGATGCCAATAGTGCTGAAGTTGAAAATCCTGATTTAATTCATGAAGTAGAAATTGTTTATATTATGCTCATTTTTCAAAGAGAGAATATGAAGCTTGGAGAAAGTATAACTTATACTGCAAATTCAGTGTTTGCAACCACTATGCAACAGTCTTTCGGAACAGAAGGGTTTGTTTTGTTTTTAAGATAACTGTGTACAAGGCCCTCTAAAAAACTTCAAAACAGAAACCTCAAGTGCTTTGTGGAAGCAGAACAGTTAAGGAGTGGGTTCAGGCCAGTCAGAACAGACACTGTCCAGAGTAGAGTAGCAGGTGCTAGAAGTCCATCCTGTGCCAGGCTTGACGTCTTTGATTTTGCTGGATCATGGGGAAGTCCATGGACCCTGGCCAGAGCTGCCAGGGTGGTAGGAGACCTTCCCAAAGCTGGAGCAAACTTTATCTTCCAGTAGTCACAGAAGCATACTTTAATATTTTAACAACTGGTTGGTCAGCCCTAAGAAGCACTTCAAACACATAATTTCACAGATATTGTTGTTTAAGATGAGACCAAGGTAAAAGAGTGAAATCTGAGACTACCTAGAGAAAAAACTATTGAGTGAATATCAGTACAGTCAGTAGTGGATATGGTAAAAATCATGAAGGTGTGACACAAATGATTCATGAATGAGAAACACTTTATGCCACATAACCCTGAGGATAGAGTGACAGAGTGTTTGTCTGCATATCCCAGGGCCTAGCACATAGCAGGTGCTTAATGAATGAACCTAAGCTTGCAATCTTACTCCACCAGCACAGTGCAGTTTGAATGATAACCTCAAATATATACAATCCCTTTCCATTGCAGACCTCCCACTTTATATCTGAATGGAATGTTAGCAATAATTTGTTGGTTCCACTCTTCAGCCTCTCAGCCTTTGTGTTAACTATGGCCCATCTCAACGTACCAGCAAATCATTTCTCTGTTGTGTCCCCCTGCAATGAGAATGGAGAAAAAGCTGAATGTGTTCAGAAAGCCAAGTGACTCAAAATTCATCCCCTTCATTATGACCTACAGTCAAACCCAGATGTCACAAAACAATTTCTGATCTGCAGTGGTCACTGTGGTCTGGGTGAAGAGGCCACAACCATTAGTGGAGATCAGTTCTCAAACCATTTCTTTGTGAATGTTTATTACAGGACTCAATTTCTGTCTTTCTGGGCACAGCTAAATAACGATAATGCAGTTTTCAGTCCTTATAACTATCCTTTTAATTGTGATTTTCACTGGATTAAAAAATCTCTTTTTGTTTTTAGCCTCCCACATGTATTTTTTCCCCCTTATTATATAGACTCTTGGCCAGTTGCAGCTCAACAGCCATTCAAGTCACAGTGTCTGTAGGTGGTGGGAGTGAGGGAGAATGAAAATATTTTTTATGTAGCCCATAGCATAGCATGTTGAAGACACAAATCATTCTTTTCCAAAAGTACAAAATTGGTCATGAGAATGTAATCTGTTTGCAAAAACCAGTTACGTTCGATGGGTAGGTGTTTTCGTGCTTCAAATTAATATTTGTCCTTTAAAATAGCAGATGTTTAGCTGTGTACGTGGGAGTCAACACAAGTAGGCACACCGTGGATGTTCCAAGTGAAGGCTGAGAGACAAGTGTGGCTCTCACGGCCAAGGCAGTCCCCACCCCCTCCTCCCACCCCTTCCACTCTGTGTTGATGCCTTCTTGGCTTCTCAGATATACGCTGTTGAGCCTCACTTCTCAAAAGCATGGAAGCTACATTTCCCAACACTATAAAGGCTACCTGCTTAAAGTGAGGTCCTCAGAGCAGCGAGATCATCACCCAGGAGCTGGTTAGAAATACAGTATCTCAGGCTCCAGTTCACACCTACTGAATCAGAACCTGCATTTTAACAAGACCCCAGGTGATTCTTACACTCATTAAAATCTTAGAAGGCTGATCCCAGGACTCAACTTCTGACCTGTTTAGTGCCTCTTACTACATGTTTTTCTTGCGTTCTCTATTCCTGTATTATACTTTCCATTTTGCATGCATTACTTGAGGGCAAGCATTGGCTTAAGTTTTTAGATCGATTTAGCGTGTAGGTGCATTTCCTAAACATGGTGCTTAATCAAATCCTGAATTTAATTTAGATGCTCGGATTATAACCACAAGGAGCGTAGGTAAGTCAGAAAGGGAAGAATGTTTGATGTGGTAGATCAATGTAGGTGCATTTCCTAAACATGGTGCTTAATCAAATCCTGAATTTAATTTAGATGCTCAGATTATAACCACAAGGAGCGTAGGTAAGTCAGAAAGGGAAGAATGTTTGATGTGGTAGATCATCATCTCATAGGTTTATTCGAAGGATCAAATGAGATCAAACACATAAAGCAATTAGCATAGTGCTAATTGGTGCATAATGAGTTCTCAATAAATGTTAGCTACTGTTATAGTAATTATCATTTAAACCAGTAGATTCCATACATATTATAATCCCCAAAAAGAACCCCCTCTCCAACTTTTTTTATTAACCTCATATTTCTCAATTGTTGATTTTGCTCCCCAGGGGACATTTGGTATTGTCTGGAGATATTTGATTGTAATCAGTGGGAAATGGGTGCTATTGGTATCCAGTGGGTAGAGCCCAGGGATGCTGCTAAATGTCCCATAATGCACAAGACAACCCCCACCCCCAACAAAGCATCATCCAGGCCAAAATGTCAATAGTGTCAATGTTGAGAAACCCTCTATTACCCACAGAGGGACTGAAGTAAGCTAAATAACCATTTTTCTTATGGTTTTAGGGACCTCAGTATATTCACCCTCTCAAATATTAATTTGAGCCCCTTGGTCAGAATTCATCTACTGTGAGGCAAAACATTTCCTTTGGAACAGAACCACACGCTAGAAAACGCAATGCAGCCTGATTAAACTATTAAAGGTCATAAAACAATAACCATTACATTGCACATTTTATTCTTTAATATCAAAGACAGCTAGGTTCTTTGAAATGTAAAACATCATAAGAGAAAGAATAGCGCCTGCGATTCCCCCAGGAGCCCAAGGTCGTTGTATCAATAACACTCTAGTTCCCCTATTAATTTCACTCCATTTTGGGATAAGCAGGAGGCCACAACTGTTGGAGAGAGAAGAGAGGCCAGAGAAGGCTGGACTTTTGCTGCCCGTGACTGAGGTCAGACAGTGTAGCTGTGGTCCACAGTGCAAAATAGATGCTGAAAATGGAGCGAAATAAACGTTCTTACAGCTGATAGAAGGAAGAAGCTTGAAACTCCTACCTCTTTTTTTCTAATGCTGCCAGAGCTCCTGAGATCATATTAATTTCCCAGGTATTACTGCAAAATTAAGGGCGAGGAGGCAAGTGTTGGGCTTTATTCCCACTGTGAACAGATTAAGCAGACACCAATTTACACCTCATTGTTAGGAGTAACTTTTTTCCACAAGTGAGACCACATTTACATCTTTTGTAATTAAGCTCAAGGAATTTTTTTTAAAACAATGACATTTTCCCCACCACAGATCATGAAGTAAATATTTTACAGCAAGTGGGATCAAATGCTGAAATATATACATTAGAACCATAAAAAAATATGAGACCGAGTCCTTGTGCCACCATTCAGGCTCATGATCTGCTGGGCTGGGATAACCCCACAGTGCCTGTTGGTGGTTTGGTTTGGGAAAAGGCCACAAATGACTAACTGAAGCCTTTAAAGAGGCGGTGAGTGGGGTGGGATCTGCTCTTGGCCTGGGCTGGCTGTTGCCAGCTTCTCCAAGAGCAGGAGCAAGCGCTCCCAGTCACTCAGGGGGCACCATCCATCAGCGGGGATGCCAGGCTGCAATCGCATCCAACCATACATCTCCTGCATACTTTGCTTTTTGGCAATTTTCGTTTTTAGGAAAATTGAATATAGAGAACTTTATATTAAGAGCTATAAGAGACCAGCATCCTTTATTCCCCATACAGGAGAATCTAGTTGGGCAAAGAGGCATTTTTTCCCCCTAACAATAGAGTTTGCATGGCTGCTATAAACAATACAATTACAGACCCAGATCATAAATAATTGCAGAGCAACAGGGAAAATGAGGTGTGGGCGAGGAGGAAAATGGATGGTTTCGGATGAGATTTGCACAAAGATTGAGTCAGGGAGGTGAAGTGAAGTCATCCCAGGTCACGTCTGTTCTACACTAACTAAGGTAAATTATTGGCCGCACACCTGTGCTGCAAGCTGGAGGCTGCACTGCCAGCCCTGGCTGTGCCTTTGTGAGATGGGCTTTTTCTCCCAGGGAGAGCTCACAAAAAGAAGTCTTCAAATGGAAGCTGTGACTGGTGCTTGGCCAACTATGTGATCAGTCAAACCAGGTGTCTGCTTTTTAAGAAAATGGTGTCAAGCCTTGTCATATCCATGTGTATGGGGCATGGGTGCCCATGCATCATGTCCTTGGGCACATGCCTGGGTGCTGTAACTGTGGTGGCTCAGTGTGCATTTGTAACCCTAAGAGCAGCATGAAAAGACAAAGCCTCAGATATATTTCTCTTTATTTTTAGCATTTCCCGGAAAAGGTACAAGCACATCACAAACTCTGTATTCCAGAAAAAGATCTGATTTGCCTTTTGGAGGCATCTTTCTCCCTGTAGCACTTGGTTTTTAGATTCAAGCAAGCTTGGAGACTTTCCTTTTCTTCCCTTGATTTCCTCCTTGTCCTTTCCGGGGTGACTATTTTGGTGTTAAGTCACCTCTCTTTGCTTTTGATTGCAGTTCTCACCACCTGCTAAAGAGAGCGCAAACCCCCTGTCCCCCAATAAAATACTTCTCAAAGAATCTTCTTGACATTCTCTTTTCCTTGACCACAAGGCTACTTCTGTATTGTCAAGTGATACCTCATAAATCTCTGTAAGTTGCACCAACTATGTGTCCTTACAGACTTTGCTCACTCTCAGCATTATCGCTAAATGTAGAACCCACTCTGTAGCTCTAAGCACCTTAACACAGAAAGGATTCTTTTTGTAATTTAGCAAATATTTATTAAGTCTCTCCTATGTACCAATCATGGTTGTAGTTGTGGAACAAAAAGACAACAGTGAAACAAAAAGACAACTCCCTACCCTCCTGAAGCTCACATTCTGATAAAGGGAGTCAAAAAATAACCCAAATAACTAAACTATATAGTGAGTGGAAGTGTTAAGTGCAACAGAGAGAGAACAGAAAGTGTGGATGGGGAATTTGGAGGGAAAGGGTTATACAGTTTTAAATGGGGTGATCTGGGAAAGTCTCACTAAAAAAAGAGTGGTGTTGTAGTAAACACCCAGATAGGGTGATGGCAGAGGCCTGTGCAGCTAAAGAGAAGAAAGTGAGGAAGAGATTAGTAGGGACAGAGGTCGGATAAACGGGGAGTAAGGAAGGGGCAGAGCATGTCAGGTCTTTAGAACATTAGGAAGACTGGCTCCTCCGAGAGGAGGAACTCTTGGGTGGTTTTGAGCACAGGAGTGACATTATCCGGCTTATAGTATTATAAAAAGAATCAATTCTGATTGCAGAATTGAGAATAATCAGTAGGGGGCTGTATCAGTGATCTATTGCTAGATAACAAACTACACCACGACTTGGTGGCTTAAAAGTAATTTATTTCTTAAATTTCACTGTGATCACTGGGCAGTTCTTTTGCTGGGCCTGCCTGTACTCACATATGCAGTTACATCCTGCTGGTGGGTCTGGTGATGGATGTACCCCATGAAATGGTTGAGCCTCTTCCTCCATACAGTTTTCCATCTTCTAGGAGGCCAGAAAAGTCTTCTTTCATGGACGTGGTGCCCTTCCAACAGGGAAAGCCCCAGTGTTCAAGAGCTTATCGTGCTTTCTCTTGTATTGTGCTTGCTTATTTCCTATTGGCCAAGGCAAGTCACCGGGTGCATCCCAAAGTTGACGTGGGAGGGGACTATACAATAATATGAACAGATAGGTCAGATGCATTGGGAGTCCTTAGAGTAACAATCAGCCACAGGGGCCAAAAGTGGAAATCACAGAGAGCAATCAGAGGCTCTAAGACAACCCAGAAAAGAACTGATGATGGATTGCATCAGAGTGATGACAACAAAAGTTTTAAGAGGTGACCAGATTCTGAATATATTTTGAAGGATGACCTTATTTTTATTCTCCTAATGCATGAGGACAAGGCTATTACACTTCAAGGGATTGGTGATGTTCTTATTATGCATGAGATGAAATCATAATAAAGTAAATTAGGTCAGGGATAGGTTTCTATTATTGCCAATAATTATTCAATGAGTCTTCTGAACAATTGTAAACTTAGTAATTCACTTAGTGCCGTGACTGTACATGGCACCCTGTCAATATCATCATCAGCTAATATTTATTGAACATCCTCTGAGTACATGGTATTGCACTCACAGCAACAGAGGTGAGCTGCATTAATTCTTCCAGCCAGTGCAGAATTATTGAGTGGTTTATTACATCACTCTGTTAATTGATGCCCTATCAGCTTCCAAAAAAGCATTTAGCTTCCAGAATACAATTTCTTATTCCCTTGGAATAGATTTAGCTTTGGTAGAATCTGATTGCACAAAGATAGTCATCTTTGCCTTTATAAATATGCTAATGCTTTTCTATTGACCTTATCAAAAACTGGGAGATATTAGTCCCATTTCGTGGATGGAGAAGTTGAAGCACATAGTACTTAAGTGATTTAGCCAATGCCATGTACTGAGATGGTGGCGGGATCTGAGATTGAAATACAGTAACTTTTTCTATTGCGCTATACTGCCTCTCAGTGGCACATGTTATTCTCATCTCTCTTTCACACTAATATATGGTCATGAAAACACCCCAAAATGACCCCACAGAAGAGCTCCTATGGAATTGAGAAACACTCTCACTAAGGATTAGTTGCCAATGGGTCAACACAAACTAATTCCAACTAATGACTTCCAACTAATGTGTAAATGATTGGGGGAAAGTGATAGTCTTCCAGAGGGCAGTTATTAATTCTTCCTACCATGAGAATCTCAATCTGTTGAGATGAGCTAATTTTGACACTGGTTGACTCAAAGCATGTGCTCAAAAATATGTATACCGAAGTAAATAAATGAATGGCCTTTCATACCACCTCAAGGGTAAAAAACCTACAAAAAATATTTTAAAGGGCAGGGATGGTGTTATAAGCTCTTTCACATAATTTCTGAATGATAGAATTGTATACCTATCAGTACTTTCATTATGAATACCAAATCAACATTTTTTTATGAGCACATTTGATGTACAAGGAAGTATTCAAAGGAGTAGCAACATATATTACCCATGAAATAAAGACATTTAACTCCTTCAACCTTCAGGAAACAAAATCTTTGTGATGAAATAAAGTATAAGCATGAACCCAATAAAAGTGACCTAGTAATATTAAAAGAATAACAGTCCACCAACAGTATGAGATGTCCAAAGGTAGGACAAGACTAATTGGAAAATTATATATAATAAAATGTTCCAGGAGAGTGGGGTTTGAAATTAGAGAAAAGAGCATTTACCATGAACTAATATAATCTAGCAAGAATTCTTTGAGGATGAGGAAATTTTGTATTGAACAAAGGGTAGGACGCACTTAAAACAAATTCCATGTGGGGCCGGCCCGGTGGCGCACTGCTACAGTGCGCCGCTTGAGAGCGCGACGGCGCTCCCACAGAGGGTTCGGATCCCACATACAGACCAGTTCCCCGCTCACTGGCTGAGTGAGGGGCAGGCGCAGCACCGAGGGTTGCGATCCCGTTGCCGGTCCCGGTCCAGTACGGGCGCGACACTGAGGGTTGCGGTCCGTTGCCGGACACGAAAAAAGACAAAAAGGAAAAAAAAAAATTCCATGTGAAAGGAGAACACAGGGAGGTAGGAGAGCACAAAGCATATTTGGATGTATATAAACCAGTTGGGTGGGAATTTTTTTTTAATTACTAGAAGTAGATAGATTTAGGCAAAATTGGGGGGGACTCCATTAACTCATTTGTTTATCAAACATGTGTATATTGAGCATTTACTGTATGTTAGGTACTGGTCTTGATACTAGGAATACAGCACTGGACAAGAATAACACCAAAAATATCCTGACTTTATGAAGTTTATGCAAATATTATCAGACAGGTGCAAAATGGTTAATACCATTGATCATCCCATGTGGGGAGTGTGGGGCATTTCTATTCTTAGTTCTATTGCTTTTCACATGTGCATGGACAGACAGTGACCATGGTGGGTATATATTCGGTTAATACCATTGATCATCCCGTGTGGGGAGTGCGGGGCATTTCTGTTCTTAGTTCTATTGCTTTTCACATGTGCATGGACAGACAGTGACCATGGTGGGTATATATTTTAAATAAAAGCATTTATTCAATTTGTTGGAAATTCAACTATTCACGTCATGTACACAGAAAGACATAATATTGGTTGACTGAATTTTTTATGTTGTTCTAGGTTGTTTTAATATTATATAGATTTAGCTAGAGAGAAAATAAATGGAAACATAATTATTGCATTTACTTAAAAAGAAAGAATTAAAGGTGATGGAATGCTGTGCTTATTTCTGCCTTTTCATGTAACCTTAAACAGATAACTTTCAGCTAATAACTTCCCCTTTTCCATGCATGGAATGAGTGGTCTGAGGGGCCCATCTTCACTTAGAATGTAAATGCCAAGTGTGAGGAAGCAAATCGATGAGTATCACTTTCCTCCAACTTTTTTGCAGAGAACGTCATTTGTTTCTATCTGCATGGCTCATTCATATGTAATGTTTGCTTTTTATATTATTTTGTATAATTATGATGGGTTTCATAGAAAGAATGATGAAACCATTTCCTCAAAAAACAGTGTCACTGAATTCAAATGTGGTTAAAAACTTTAATCCCCATGAGCATAGATGATCAAGCAGTCAACAAACATTTACCGAGTAAGCAAACTACTTTGTTTAAAGATTTATGGAAGGTACTAAAAGACGCAGAGATACTTCAGACATGAATATTGCTCTCATTTCATTTATAATTGGAAAAGTGGGGCACAAACCTGAAAACCCAAATATTAATAAACCAATCCAGCACAGGCTAAGTTCTAAATGATTAGTGTAGATAGAAATAACTAGAAGGTAGAAAGAGAAGGGTTTGTATCCCAGCTTTGCCATTTGCTCCTTGTGTTATATCAGGTAAATTAATTTTGCTGAACCTCAGTTTTGTCTTCTATAAAATGGTTCCAGTAACAGCCATTTGTTAGGTTGTTGTGAGGTTTAGAAATCAGAGGCAATGATAAATCCCTGTCATTTAAGTAGCATTTATGTTATCACTACCTATTCTTTACTATGTAGGTGCTAGCTAAATACTAGCTATTGTGCTCGCTTTACATTTATTAGCTAATAAAGCCCTCACAATATTTTACAGATGAGGAGAGTAAGGTTTAGAGAGGAAAGGAATTTGACCGATGTGTCACAATTAGGAATCATATTTCAGGGTCAGGATTTGGACCTAGTTATCAACCCCAAAGCCAAACTCCTAATTAGGATAGACACCACCTTTCCTGGAGTACTTGGCTAGCCACTATGATTCAAATGATTTCATTGCTGTAAACCAGGAAGGTCAAGGACATCTTTGTGGAGGACAAGTAACTTGTCCTGGTCTTAGATAAAAAAAGATTGGAGTTAAATATGTTGTGATGAAAGAGAGGAGGACATTCTAAAGAGAACAAGAAATGCACATGAGGTTCCAGAGTGGATGCATGTTTTGGGCTGGGGGAGCAGTAAGCTCCTGCATGGTAGTGACAGAAGGAATGTGTACATGGATAGGCTGGTGTCAAACCACAGAGGTGACTGGATATGAGGCAAAGACACCCGCACTTTATTCTGTAAGGAATTGTGAGTCTTTGATGATTTTTAAGCCAATACATAAAGATAATGAAATAAAACAGACTTTCAATTGACCAATCAATAACTATTGGGAACGGATGTCATTCAGAGTGGCATTTTAAGAAGGTTATTCCAGCTTGTGAAGGATGAATTGGAGAAGAAAAGAAAACCTCTTAAAATGGTTGTTTTCAATAGCTATGTCATGACAGCTGGGAAAGGTGTCACAACTAACAAAACGCTAATAGTAAAGTATTGGTTTGCCAAAGATTAGCTGCTTTATACATTCGAGCAGATTCAAGGTCATACCTAGAATAATGTCACTCTCCTTCACTCAGATTTCATGTGCTTGCTTGAGAGGAGGAGAGATCTGGTGCAGACATTGGCAGGACCCTAGACATGTCCCTGGGAGTGCATTTCACTCCCCTTCACGTGTTTTGGCACAGAAAAGAAAAGCATGACAAAATTCTACATTAAAGGATTGTTGCAGTAGTCCAGGCAAAAGTGCACAGATCAAAAAGGTGTCAGGGGTCTGGAAATGAAACAGTAACTTTAAGAAATATCAGGGTGTTAATTGATAGTTATTGATAATTGAATGATTAAAAAGAAGGGAATTAAATGAGCCCTGAATGACTCAAAGATTTTCACATTTCACACTGGTGAGGGAATTTAGAGAAAGAGCTTGCTCTGAGGGTAAGTTCATGAGTTTGGTTATAGAACTTGTTGAGTTTTAAGCATGGGTTTTCCAAATGGAAAAACCCAGAGGGCAGTTTGAATAAGTAGAGATTGTCAGGAAGGTCAGAGTGGAAAAAAGTCTTTCTGAGTCATTCATTTCAAGGTGATGAAATATTGTCTATGTCCCACATTTAAATTTTTTTAAAAAGCTATTGTGTGGATTTCCTAACAGCAGAAGTTAACATGTATGAAGCACTTGCTATGTGCTAGGAACAGAACTCACCACAGCACATGCATCATTTATTCTTATGATACCCATTTTAAGATGAGAAACAGCCACAGAGAGGCAAAATAACTTGGTCAAGGTCACACAGGAAGCGGGTGGTGGGGCTGGGATTCAATCCCAGGCAGCCTGGTTCCAAACACTGAGCACTTTACCCTATCACACTCCACAATACAAGCACATGAATATAAAGCTCTTCCAAAGAGAAATACGTCATGTAAAAGTCACAGTCCAGTAAGAAATATTAACATAACTGGGCCACCCCTGTATACTCAGCCCCCCTCATTCAAGATATCTTAAGAATAAATCATACATATCAAACTACAAATGATATCCACTCACAGTAGCCACCTTCTCACTAAAGTGGTAAAAATAAACAACAACACTGATAGCCATTTATAGGTTTTAAAAAAATCTTTTTGTCTGGCCTTAATTTCTTTTGGAAGTGGTAAAAATAAACAACACTGATAGCCATTTATAGGTTTTAAAAAAATCTTTTTGTCTGGCCTTAATTTCTTTTTATCTTTCATTGTCTATGTTTTGCAGATTCCATTCAATAAGCCCCAAGCCCCCAATCCGGCTTTTACTGTGCTGAAATAGTTGCATCCTGTAACAGCGTCTTTATTTTTATTGGCAGAAAATTCTCAGTCCACTTATTCCCTTGTATAAAGTTAATTTTAACTATAGAACCTATATCAGTAATGTCATTTAAAGGAGGCTGCTTCCAATACGCTCTACGAAATGTCTGCAGAGAATTCGGGATTTACCAGGTTCAACTTCCCTCCTCCTTGCCGGGCCTTGCAGCTTCCTTTCCTGTCTACATCTGAGCACTCTCTGTTCTCTGGCCAGCTGCCTTCTGTTCAGCCCCTGTGTGTTCTCCTTTCTCTGCTCTGCCTTAATGATAAGTAGAGTTTCATCCTGAGCACATGGGGGGCGGGGGAGGGGGTGCTTCTTTATTTGGATCCAAGCAAAAAACATATCCTCCTATTGGCAAACCATGAAAAGTATGACACTTTGAGTCTAACAGGATTAAGCAATCCCTCCTTGGGTACAGCAGTGTGGCCAGTGTGGGGAAGAGGGTGTTATTCTACTTGGACCAATTCTTATTCTATATCTGCAGGCTTACACTGGAATTCCAAAATACAGGATGTTTAGGGTCCAGGGATATATTGTTGGGATATGCTGTAGTTGAAATAAAATGATTGAGTATTTTGTTGGGGTTTTTTTGTTTGTTTGTTTAGTTTTTCCAAAATGACAACCGTTGTAAGTAAAGCACATGGAATTTACATTCCAGTATTAGAATTGCTTAATTTCTAAGAGGTGAGTCAAAAGCTTGGGTGTCTCCTCTTCCTGCTGGCTTTCTACTGCTTTAGCTCAGGTTACCATGGAAAGCAAGCAGTCATTGTCAACCAGTAACTTAACTTATACCAAATACTTGACCTTGGAATCAGCAATTTACATCCTTGCAAAAGAGGTCACTTAGGGAATTTAACTGTGTAATCCTAGCCCCCATGTGGCAGGTGGTAGGAGAAGAGTAGAAATGGAACAAAGCTGGTGAGACACCATTGGAAACGATTTGAATTGGGAAATCGTTTCTTTCTGACTTTGTTTTAAAAATGGAACCTACTTTAAAATGGTACAGGAAGGCAGAAGGATGCAGTAAAAGTCTGTAGAAACAGTGACTCAAAAACTCTCTTTCAGGACTCAAGAAGGCAATCCTGTTGTCACAGTTGGAGGGAACCCAGAAGGAATTCAGGTTTTCACTTTCCTAATAGTCTCTTTTCCAACATCTTTCCTTCTAACATTATCCCCTCCCTTTTATTTTGCCTTTATCAATAAAACTAATGGAGAGAAACACCTTTCAAACTTGAACCAGGAAACACGAGTTTTGCAAGTGCTAATATTTTGGTGTGGGCTTTTTTCTTTCTTTTTTTTTTTTTTTTTTCAAGACAATTATCAAGAAGCAGCATTTGTTTCTTCTTTTGTTTACCCATGGCAGTTTGTCAGCAGTTATGATAAGTAGAGTTCCATCTGCCAGTAAAACTACATTGCAAATTGCCGTAGAAATTAGCAGCTTTCATTTTTGCCTACATAAATAAATATGCGAAATAAATTGCACATAAATGCATCCTAAAAAATCACAGGTACGCCGCACAGTTAAATGCCAATCAGACAAAACCAGAGACACATTGCGATTATCTCAGTTTTCAAACCTGGGAGATACACGAATGTGTTTCTAAATGAGAGAGGCAGTGTATCATGCTTGCTGAGATAAAAACAGAAGCTGCCAGACACTGCACTGTGGCTTTATTCTGAGAATCCTTTGCCTGAAACCCGCTCTATCTTTTCTTCGTGTTCTCTCTCTCTCTCCCCCCTTTCGCTCTCTCTCGCTCCTCGCTGTCTTTCCCTCGTTCATTGTTCTCTCTCCTCCGGCCTTTGATGCACACACGTTGTCACATTCCATCGACTCTCCTCTCTCCTCTTTTCTTACACGCAAGCCGAGCGCTGCCTTCGCCAGGCAGCAGCAGCCTCTCCTGCGAGTTTGAGGCATGTGTACAGCTCAGTTTGATGGAGCGTTCCTTTTCTGCCTTTTCACTCTTACAAAAGATTAAAAGGTGGCGTCACATTGCTCCCCTGTTCTTTCCCGCAGGAGGGACTTAAAAGGGACAACAAAAACTAATCACTTTCAATAAGCATTTTCTTGCTGGAAAAAAAAAAAAAGAAAAAGAAAGAAAGAAAAAAAGAGAGAGAAAGGCGGGGGGTGGACTTAGCGGTGTAATTTGAGACCGGTGGTGAGGATTGGAGCGAGCTAGAGATGCTGCACGCTGCTAACAAGGGAAGGAAGCCTTCAGCTGAGGCAGGTAAGAGCGCCGAGATCGGAGGGTTTGACCGAGTGGCTTAGTTAAATCTCTGTTTTCACCGTTTTGTAATTGAGAAAGGCATCTGCAGCAGCAGCCGATTTTTCAGTCGGCTTCCTTTTGTTTAACATGGAAAGTACCTGTATTAATTTTGATGAATTAGAGCATGCAGCAAATTCAATTGAAAATAGATTTGTATGGTAAATGCATTTGTACTGAGTGATTTCTCCTCCGTTTTATTTAAGGGGAGAGATGAGAAAGATGATTTTGATCAGAATAGCACTTTGCATTATGTTAAATTCTAAACAGCTAACGGAAAAAAAAAAAAAATCCATTTGATTCTGCTTTTGAACTCCGGGACTTTAAACCCTGGGAGACAGCTGGCATTTGAAATTTTTCTTCTAACTGAACTTCTGATGCGTTATAATTCTTTTTTTTTTTTTTTACCGGAGGTTTAAGCAAGGATAGAGTTTATTTAAGTCTGGCTGCTGGGGTTTATTTGGCTTGGATCTTGTGGGTGAAGTGCTTGTTATATCTCCTTAACCTGTGTCAGGTTGATGCTTCATAAATGGAGATTAAGTGTTGTCCCAAATGAAATATGAAGTTAAAACATCAGGCGAGGGCATGTTTTAGGAATGGACCCGGTAAATAATTAGGATAACTGAATTATGACAGTTTCAAACGGGAGTTAACTCTGGAGGTGCTGTTTGATAAACCTTTCTGGTTTGATTTGAAGCGGCTGAATAATGGAAGGGGCTAATTATCAGTCTCAGGTGGGAACTTTGCATTAGGACCTTAAATGTGGAATACATGTGGACTTCAACTGTAGGTGGCTTTTAGGAACATGTCCCTTTTGTGCGCTATGAACAGGAGTTCTGGTTTATGTTTGATGGTATTTCTCCTTTAAAGAGCTTTGGGATGATGCTTAAAAGGCTCTCATCTATTTTAACATTGAACGAACACAAAATGCAATACCTTCTAATCTCCCAGCACTTGATTTTTGTTCCTGTGGTGGTGGTTTTAAAGTTTTGATTATTTGTGTTTAATCTCAATCTTCGTTGATTTTGTGTTCTTTGCTTCTGCTACTAAAATTTATTGCTGGCATGAATGAACTGAGATTTCAGAATGAAAAAAAAATACCCTAATTAGTCAAGTTTTTTATTTAAGAATAATGGCAATCCAAATTATATCTAGGTTTTTACCTAGGATGTCACCTAATATGTTTCAGTTCATTTTTAAATGATTTTTTGGGGGGATGGGAAAATCTGGATATTAAAAGTACAAAATTCTGTTAAAAGAATGCTTCTCCGGAATGATAGATGGAACGGTGATTTCAATGCATGCATAAGGTTTGGCCCTGCAGAGAACTATGTACTATGGTATTGTGGAGTTGAGCAACCACGTACAAGAGGAAATTTTGTATATTTGTTGGGTGATGAGATTTTTTTTCCTTCCCGAGTTTCCAAACTGGACATCCTCAATACCTTACTCTGGCATGTCTCCTGTCTGCCAGACCGTCTAATGCATCTTGTGGGTGCAGCCCATGAATCCAATTTTATGAGGATATCAGTAACTGCTGAATATCAGGGAGTGGAAACCAAATGGACTATGGGTCTGATCATACTTCGTCATCCAGAGATAATCTCCAGCAGAAGTTCCTTGGGAAGTGCCCTGATACAGGTGTGAGGAAACTTAATTTTTCCTCATGGTTAAAAGAGCACAGAAAGATGTGGACAAGGGAAAAAGAAACTGCTGTAGAATGTTTGATGCAATCATGCTGGTGGTAGCATAGTGAGTTTTTAAAATCACAGCACATGTTTTCTCTTTTCAACTTAAGAAACTTTGCAGAATCTTAACGTAGCTTTTCTTAAATTCAGTCTCTTTTTCTATATCGCTTTCTTGCATGAAATCTTTTCTCTGACTCTAGCTATACCTAACTATCGAGGGCTGTTATTCTGCCACTGATAACGATGATTATTTCTCAAGTAAGTGGCAAGTGTTGAAAAGACGGGCCAGGAGAAATATGTTGTCTGTATCAAACGTGCCTCTTACTTCTATTTATGAAAATGACTTCTTCAAGGTGAGGCAATGATAAATTTGAAGTTGCTGCCTGGCTGTTTGCGTCACTGAACCACTATCCTTCTCCTAGAGAACAAAATGGAACTAAAGTAAGCAGAAATAATTTCATTGTAAACTGGATGGGAGTTCAGCATGCACTTTTTAGGCAGATGGTAATCAAAGATATCCTTACTCAAACTGTCTGATTCATATAAATAGCATTTTTCTGACTTTTCCAGTAGATGTTGCTGAAGAGCAAAGAAAAGATCATATTTTTACAGAAAAAAAAATGCAGCAGACTTATAAAAACCAAGGAAAAATATCTTTCTCTCCAAACTCTGCTGATAGCATTTTGCATAATTTGCTAATTAATGAATTATATTGAATCATTACCTTTTATGATGTTCTATAGAAACCTATTAAAACTTGAGTTAGATTTTAAAATTATGAGATTGTTCTCTTTAGTCCCTATATATAATATCTGTTTGCTGTTTTCTGTTTTTAAAAAATCAAGTTAACTGCACATTACTATTCAGAACATTTCATCCCTGAATGCTAAAACCCTTTAACATGCAAATATGATGTCAGAGGAAGAACTGAAATAGAATACCCTGAGAAGAGTAATGATCAAACGCATTATAAAAATATGCACCAGTTGCCAACATGTAATGAAATATTAAGAAATTAAAAGCATGCAACCTCTAAAGTAATAGAATTTCATTGCTCTGAGACTGTTTTCCCACTGAATATTAAGTGCTTAATAGATCTACCCATAAAAAACAATCGAAAACCTACATGGTTTGTCACTGAAGTTCCTTCATTACATGATTTTGAAAAATTAGCCCAATAGGATTTTCTTCAGAATAGAAAATATAATTAACATTGGATATTAAGTGCCAGATTTCCAAAGCAAAAGCCACAAGGCTTGATGGAGAAAATAGAAATGCAGAGAGCAAACATAAGCGCTAGAGGCTGAGGGGAACCACGCTGGAACTACTCTGCTGGTAATCACTCTGATAAAATGACAAAGACGTCCCAGAGGAGCCCAGGATTCTAGTACCCAGACACACACTGATGCAATTTCAGGCAACCAGTGGCCTCTATCTATGGGAATATTTATTTTTGGAAATGATCGATTAACTGATTTTAATTGTGAAAGAAAAATGTATGTATTTTTCCCAATGTGAGGGGCCATTGGGTTTTACAAAGGCACTCACACATAGGACAAGCGCCCACCCTATGTGGGAGAGCTTTTGGTTTTTTCTTACCTTAAGCAGACCAAGGTCCTTGCTGATGGATTTTTCTTTTGCATTGAAGCACTTCTTTGTCAGTTTTCATTCCTGAGGTGTGAAATGCTCCATAGGATGTTTTGATTTAACACCCATTCATTTCTCTTTTCTGGAAGGAAAAAGCTTACATTTAGAAGACATGAGTGTCAGTACTTCTCTTTTGTAATTAGCACTGTAAGTCCACTGGGGTAAGAATGTTCCAGTTTTATTTTTTTATTTTTTGCTTTGATTCAAATACCTTTTTTGTATTTGACCCATAGCATGTGTGTGTGTGTTTAACTGTTTTTAAATAAGAAAATCTTTACAATTTGACAGGAGATGTTACTTTCTAGTTCTGGTTAGTTTACTGTCTCTTACTGTCTTTTTTTAATAGTAGCTATCAAGCACCAACTATATACAAAGCACCGCGAGTTAAATGTGCCAGTGGTACACCTAACAATAAGAAATGTCTTTCTTCTCACTGAGAATCTTATGAGGATAGAAAAGATGAATTTTACCTGGAGAACCGCCTACTGGACTATGTTCCGGGTCCTAACTCCCTCCCTAAGGAGAGCAGCAGAGGAAAGGTCACTGCTGGTTGAGAGGATCTTGAGGATGATAGCTTTTGAAGTAGGAGTGGAAGGTGAAAACACAAAATTATCCTGATCAGCAAAATCAAAGGGGTCCTAGAGGAAGCAGTGCCAAAAAGAATGACTGAAGCTGGTACAATGGAGGCCTTAATGGCAAATCAGGTATCTGATAGCCACTGGAAAGATGTGATCTGGCAGCTTTTAAAGGAGTTGAGACTTGGCATGGCAATGGGGAGGGAGTGGAACAGTGGGTCCACACACCCTCCCCAAGTGATTCTGAAAAACTGTCAAGGGGATGTTTATTCTCCCATTAAATTGTAGCATTAAGGAGCTATTGCTACTAGTAGAATATTGCTTTATCCTTTAGGGATGTTGTTGGGAAAATGGTGGGAACTCCTAGTCTAGAGTCTGGAAGCTAGTGAATGATCTGGTGCATTAGTTTAGACGTAGGTGGTAAGGTTGAGAAATGTTACCTGTTGAGAGGAGACAGTGGTGTTGAGAAACACCTTCCTATTATAATTATTGCAATTTCTTATATGTACTGTAGATGTTATGGCCTCATTAGGCAGGGATTTTGTGTACAGGCATTTGTTTTCATGTTTTCATAAGAAAAACCTTCACCATTTGTCAGATATGAGACCTGTGGTTTAGACGGTGTGGTGTTCCCTTCATGCTATTTGGGTACAATCAATTAGCATTATGTTTCCTGACGTTGATTATGACATGACTGTTGAGGGTTTTCATCTCTCTGAAAAGGTATATACTTTATTTATTGGAATTAATTGCCTCCCTAAGTTGCCTGTGTTGTCAGTTACTTTCTATAAACCTTGACTAACTTACCTTGAACTCTTCAATGTCTAGTGTAATTGACTGGCAATCTCAGCTGTGGATACTACTCTAACTATGCAATCGAAGTTTATAAGTAAGCATATAAGATGTTCTCTTGCATTCAATAGACTTTACAATGAGAAGGAGCAAAAATAATTAGTAGTACGATTAAGTAAGTTGAGTGCCACGCTTTTCCTTAGAAACCTGATTTTACCAGCCTATTCAGGTGGACAGGGTCACCAACATCATCCTGGAGCCAAACTATGGATGAGTGACTTTCCTTGTCCTCCAGCCACTTTAATTTAATTTGTTCCATTTATTTTTCCAAGCTTTTCATCCTCCCACCATTTTAATACCATCAGAGATGGGGGCTGCCCATGACATTCACACTTGACATTATCAAACACAAAAGGCATCACTCATACACTTGACTGCATAACAATACAAGAGAAAAAATAGATCCCAAAGGCTTAGAAATTATTGTCTCGTACCTTGAATGTAGGTAGATTTTTTTCTCTTTCCTCCAGCCTGCCTCATTTGACTGTTTTGCTTCTGTGTGTTTGCAGAGGGTTATAAAAACCCTGGAAAAATCAGCAATCACAAATCCATAAAGTATACACCTGTATATCCACTGGAGGTATGTGTTGTAATACAATGGAAATTTACAACTATATTATTATAATTTGTTA
Organism: Galeopterus variegatus; assembly: GCF_000696425.1. Taxonomy (NCBI): domain Eukaryota; kingdom Metazoa; phylum Chordata; class Mammalia; order Dermoptera; family Cynocephalidae; genus Galeopterus; species Galeopterus variegatus. Next base: position 430,424 of record NW_007726813.1, on the reverse strand, counting down.
TTTGCTCAGCACCAACCACATTTTGATGCAGTACCAAAGTTGAGCCTTGCACCTGAGCTGCCTTTTCACCATTGACTTCAGTTCTTGTGACAGTTGAACAGTTGTGGACAAAACTTGTCCGGACTCAGATCTGTGGTCACCGCAGTTCCTCCATTATTCCTGGGCAGGCCAGAGATCTATTAAAATCTACAGTAGCCCTAATCTTTGTGTGTAAGGCCGGGGGAGGAAAGAAATTCTTAAAGTTAGTGTAAATGTATCTGTACCTCCCTTTGCTTACTATTCTGAACCTTCTAATTCAAAGACAATTTATCCCCCTTACATAAGACAATACTTGTGACCTGAGCCAATAGCGTTATCAGATTGTGGTGAATTGCTTCAGTAGTGCAGTTCCTCCATTATTCCTGGGCAGGCCAGAGATCTATTAAAATCTACAGTAGTCCTAATCTTTGTGTGTAAGGCCGGGGGAGGAAAGAAATTCTTAAAGTTAGTGTAAATGTATCTGTACCTCCCTTTGCTTATTATTCTGAACCTTCTAATTCAAAGACAATTTATCCCCCTTACGTAAGACAATACTTGTGACCTGAGCCAATAGCGTTATCAGATTGTGGTGAATTGCTTCAGTAGTATTACATCATGCATCAAGTTTGCATGTGCTGTAAAGCTCTGTAAAACAGCCAACTACATGGTATCCTGCAGGTTTAATATACTTCTATAGCCTTGCACTTGGGAAGGATTTCTATAATTGGAGAGAATCTAGTAAGGAGAACTTTTTAAGCCATTGGAGGCCGAAATACAAGATTTTGAGAAATGTGACTTTATAGGCTCGAAACTGAATGGATTGCAAATTTCTCTTAAATGGACAGAATCATAATTGCCTATATAGTAGAGTCCTGATTATCCAGGGTTTGAATTTCCAGTATGGGGATTATCCGGATTTCTTCTCTGACTCACCTGTCTTCTTTCTAACTACCTGATGTGAATCATTTCTCTAATCATTGGCACCTTCGCTAATGATATGGAAGGGCATATTTGAGCGGAAAAATCCAAACCAGTGAATTATCATTCAGCAGAGTGAATTATGAAAAAGTCTGCTTTTTAAAATTATTTGCTAAAATTGGCAGGCTAAATTTCAATTTTGGTGGGGGGAGGGTCTCATCTTTCTGTTCACAAATGATCGCTTACTGTAGCTGTTCAAAAA
>NW_007726813.1:426513-428701 GCF_000696425.1 Galeopterus variegatus | reverse complement strand
GGTAATTGGTGCCCAAAGTCCAGTTAGTCTTTCTCCAACACCAGTCTTATCCCATTTCCATTAGCCGAATGCCAGTCAATCCTTGATAAATTATTTATGTTTAGAATTTGACCCACTGGAGTTGTCTGGGACTTTGGAGACTTTAAAGACTCTTGGATACCAGAATGAGACTGAATGGGAAAAGGGTAGGAAGTGGAGCTTGCCTTTAGGGAGAGGTTGTAATAGCAGAATAGGTGCAGAAGTCAGAAAGCAGGATTCTATCTATTGGTTGTACTACAGAATTAAAATTTGATTTCCTCTCCGATTCTTATACATCAGTTGTGGCTTGGACATTTTCAAAATCTTGTGGTCATATCTGCCACTTCGTAAGACTGTCTCATCTCTTCTCTAACATTGTTCCTATTTGACAAACATGTTTATTAATATTGGTAGCACTTTGAGGTACCTAATCAAAATTCACAAGATGTTTCTATTTCTGAATATATAATGTAAGTGATAAAATAGATACTATATAATATAATTGACGCAATATGCTGAAGGTTAAAAAGTGATATTGCCCTCTTAGTAGTTTAAAAAATATTCTTTTATCACGAGATTGGAAATGAGTCTATTGGCGAGAAATTTCCTTGAAATTTTTACATGTTCAGGTTAGTCGATGATGTAGTATAATGACCAATAGTTTTCAATCCTTATTTTAAATTAGAGTTTAAACAGTAGTATACCACATAAAGCTGAACATGTAAAACTGTTAGAAAAATCATTGACAAATCTAGTCACAAGTTCGGTATGTACAAGATGCCACTTAGCATTTATATACAGAAATATAGACAAACATACATACATATAGAGAATACATGTGCATGCATATATCTGCTTCTACATCTATATCTATATCGCCAGAGAGCAAAAAAGAATGAATGGGTGTATTCCTGGTAAGATATAGTGCGGGTATATTTCTGGTAAAATATGGTGCTTTTTTTCCAGCTGACCTTATTAATTTCCCACAATCTGCATACACATTGTGTTAGGTACCAGGGACACCAAGATGAACAAGACATAACTCTCAAGGAGTTCAGTCCAAATTAGAAATTATTTTAACGCTGAATTTTCAGTCATGGAAATATTAAATAATTGGAAACAGAGAAAGAAAAAATCAAGGACTACAAAGCCATTTGAGCCTTCACTAGGTACCTCTACACTTCACATGCTTTGCCTGGTGAGGAGGAAGGTTGAAAAATAAATAGAGACAGGTAGGATTTTGGGGGAGAAGATCCTCACATAAACTGATCTGTTTCCAACTAAGAATAAATCTGGCTTTATTGAAATGCCAGGCCAGACTGTCTGAATTCTCTATTACTTACTACTTACTGCTGATGCAGGTCACAAACCAAAGATAGGATGAGTTTGTCTGATATTCACTATTCTATGGTTTCTATACCTCATTCACTCAAGTGAAGAATGCAAGGTGTTGTCAACATACTTAGTATTAAATGTGTACACATAAGGTTCTGTTTGAAAATGTAAGTGTGCATATCTTTCTAAAATAAAATGTGCTTATGTAATTTAGATCATTTTATTCTCAAGCTATATGGCATTTATGATGTATATGTTTTATGCATTTATAATCACATATTGTATGTGATTTATATACACACACGTGTAGTCTCTAGAGGTCAGTAGAATATAAGAAATGGCCAAACATTCCATCTAGATGAGACCCAGAGATTCTGGAGAACATTTTTCAAATGGTTAAACGATGATAGTCTACTAATGACATTAGGAACTGAAATCATTAATCAGTGTTAACAAAAAAGTCATGTCATTCTTGTTCTTGAAATGAATCTAATCTATTTGTTTTAAGCAAATTTCAGATAAATGAACATTTACATGGCAAGAACCTTGACAGAAATTCAAACTGTAATTACTTTACTACAGTTTATTGTAACAGACTGATTCTCCAGAACCTTTTTGAAGATTTTTTAAATGTTACCAGAACAAAAAGGTAAATTGTTTTTAAACACTTGACTATTATATCCGAAACACTATTTCTACTTTAGCTGCCAATTCAGTCCTCTTGACTCTTAGAAATGAATGATTTGATGATTTATATGTTGCAATTTTATTTGTTCTTATGAACTAAATGTTCTTGATGTTGGAAAGTGTATTAGAAAGATGTGATTTATATATA
>NW_007726813.1:420303-425759 GCF_000696425.1 Galeopterus variegatus | reverse complement strand
TATATATATATATATATATATATATATATAAAGCTAAAATTGTTGACAGTCCAGCATATTTCTGCACAGTTGAGCATGTTTATCAAGTTTTTCTCTGGAATACTCATGCACAAAAAGGTATAGAAAATGAGGGCATGTAGCTACAATGTATTTGACAGTGGAGTTGTCAGTGCCTCTCACACACCATTCCATGCAAGGAAAAACAGTACAGCAGGGCCTCAGATTTCATCTGAATCTGAGAATGGATGATAACCTTTTAAGTTGAAGTCGCATGCCTTGGCTTAGAACTTAATATGGCATACATGCGTTAATATCACTTACACTTGGAACTAATCTATCAATAAGCTATTCCCATATTTGTTTATTTAAGCTATTGTGTATTGCATTCTTAGCTCAGTTTCCTCCATTATAAATCCTAAACCAGAGGTTGCAAACACAAATGCCTAAAGGGGAGTAGTCAGAAATAAGACAATAGGAGGTGGTGGGTGCCTATGGAGCAGTAAAGAAGGCATTACAATTACACACACACAGACATCCCAAACCTGTACTGCCTTAAAACACAAAACAAAACAACACCTATTAAGCATTTAAGAGAGTGACCATGTGGAGAATTTAAAAGAAATTTAGATTTAGAGTGGCTTCAGTCATCACTAAGAGATTCCCAGTGGATATTCTATAAATATTGATGGAACACTTGCAATGCGTAATCTACTTACTTTGTTGCCAATTATTAGATGAGGATGATATGATATATTCCTGTCCTCAAGGAGTTTACAATGTAATTGGATGCCTCCCGTACGTTATCTCCTGCCTGTCTGCCCCCACATCTGCTCTTTCAAACGTCTGCCTTCATACAACTCCTTTCAGTCTTTCCAGCTGTGGTAACTGTACCTCTGCAGAGCTCACCCTGCTTGTCTTCTCAAATTCTCCAGCTTGCCATTAGCTAACTCCTATTCAACTTTAAGGTCTCAGTTTAACTGTTGCCTCCTCACAGAAGTTTTCCTTGACTACCCATCCATAAGTCTAAATGAGGGGCTCCCACTCTGTGACCTGGTAACTATGCATTTACCTTACTATAACACCATCTTTATATAACTGCTGGTTTAATTGTCCACAGTTTACATCAGCTTTTAAGCTTCGTAAGGATGGAAACCATGTGTGTCAAGCTTGTCCATTGCTGTGTCACTAATGCCTAGTCAACTATCTGGCAACATAATGTTTATTTCATCAATAACTCTTGAATGAATGTTTAAATACATAAGTACTTAGGATGCATTGATAGGTTAAGAAGGAGATATCACATCTTCAAGAAGCTGCAAAGGAGTAACATCTGTGTTTGCTCTCAAGCCTTACTCTTGGGCAGGTTCAGAGTATCCCAAGGTATCCCCTTTCTTCTGCCTCTTCTTATCCACCTTGAAATAGATCCAGGTCCCTAAGCCCCAGACAGAGCCATCCTGTTAATTGGAGGATGTTGTACACTTGTTAGTTGTTTTCTCTTTACTCTCTGATAATGTAGTTTATGATGGAAGGTAGACGTGTCTGGGAGCTAAGCCTAAAAGTGGTGACTACCTCTCTCTACACTAGTGATTGGTTTTGAGATATTGAACCTCGTATATCAGGAGCTTAAAAAGACCATGCACTCTGAGTAGTGCAGCCATGAATATGGATTAAGTGTATACTAGGTATCAGGCGCTTTGCTAGGAACTGAAGTTCAGAACTGGTGATGCAGAATAAATAGACATTGGCTTATTTTTAGTTGGGTCTGTGGGACCAGGTCACTTTATGTGAGCATCTTGTCCCCCCAAATCATACTTATCTGCTTCCTTTTCCAACTCTCCTCCTTAAATGTGTCAATAAGTTTTTTGATTCCTTATTTGATAAAATCAAGCTGTCCTTGGTTGCTTATAATTGAAATACCCTAGTAGATGTCAATCCTTCTTATAATACCGTGAGACTTAAGACTTCCCAGATGCCCACACTATCATTCTTTGTTGATGGGATCATTTAGATGACTGAGTAGCTTCTGGGGCATGCAGCTGTTGTCAGAGCACACGTTAAAAAAAATTTTTTTAACTGACCATTTTAGTACAGGCACACCGTCAAAGTAGAAAATTATTCTCATAGTGCCCTGAAATTTGGTTAAGAATAGATGTGGAATTATAGAGTGCACAATTTTAATTCTTCATGATTTAAGTTCAGCCATATTCCAGGTATTACTACCTCTTAGTTCACAAATGTATGATGAGTTTGGTGAGGCATGAGGAATGTGGTACAAAGGGCTTTCAGATGTGATATCTTCATCTCCTTATTGATATTTTTAATTACCTTCTTCATCATCTGATCCTGTGTTCACTGGTGTTTCTTATTTTGTTGTCTAAAGGAGGGAGTGGATATTTTATAAAGAGTATAAAATGGGATTATTCTTACCTGTTTATATGATTAAGCAGCATTGGAATATTATCATTCAGAACTGAAGCATACTTGAAAAAGCATGGGGTGGGGGAAGGCTGGCTATTATTCTATAGGTTAGTAATATTTGATGTCTATCATCAGAGATTTTATTTTTTAATATTGTGCCAGGAAAGTTAAAAAGAGGAATGTGTGGAGATAATTGTAAACAAATTACTTAATCTCCAGTAAAAATGTCAAGAACTTTCCAGTGCAAGTATTTTCCTAAAAATGCATTGTCTTTAATACACAAAGACATAAACAACTTACAGCCATCCTGGAAGTTATTTAGATAACAATATAATATAAATGTTCATCAAATAATATAATTATTTTAAGTTATGTTAACAAACATAAAAGGCTGGTCAGTTTACTGTTCCCCTGACAATATGCATATTGAATGATTTGAGTTTGCAACTGTAATTTCTGTTTTAATTTTGGACATGTAGCCTTCTCTCAGTCTTTGGTTCCATGAAGATTGGAACAGAAAGCCCATTACACTCTCTCTTTCCTTCTTCAGAGTGTCCTATTAAATCCACTCCTACGTCTTATGTGCAAACTTTTAATGCCAAGGATAGTTTATTATATTTCTTCTTGAATAAGAAAATGTTTTTAGGGAGGAAAAAAGTGATTCTTTAAAAAAAATGGAGCATGCTTGCCATAAGCAAATATACTCTGCATTTGTCGAGAATTATAACTACCTTCTAACAATCACAGTATCTTTCATTTTCAAAGCATTCTGGAATGAGTAATAATATCAGAGCAAAGAAAAAAATTTTTTTTAATTTAGTTAGTTGCTTTTACTTCACAAAAATATGTACAGTTGTTACAAAAATAGACCTTTGACATTCAACTTGGAAATTTTGCAATTTTGAAAGTGCTTGTGGATTTGTTAATGTTAAATTGGTAATTGTTGAGCTCTGAGGGGGGTGCTGACATCTTCAGTCTGAGCTTATTACAGTGTAAAATATGGATTGCCTTTACCCTAATGGCCTCTGAATCCTATTACCATCCCATTAGAGAATGTGGGATTTTAGTAATGCTGTTGTTGTTTCCAGTGAATATAATGGGGAAGGGCAGGGGTTAATGCAATTCATCTCTTTTAGTACTTGTAACTCCAAGTTCCTATCATTCACTGTGGTTTCATTAGGTGTCCCCCCCCCCCATCTTTCTATAGCTTTAAGGCTCAATATATTTCTTTTTAATTTTTTTTATTTAAATTTTTTATTTGTTATTAGCATATTCATTCTTACAAATCATGACATTTCTTTATGTCCTTTACCTGACCTATACTTCCCAAACCCCCTCCCTCCCCCTCCCACATCTCTAATATCTTTAGGTTTGTTCTCTCCTTCTGAAAGTTCAACACATTGTTGTGATCTTTTCTTTCTTTCCTTTGTTCCTTCCTTCCTCCCTTCCTCCCTCCCTCCCTTCCTTCCTAGCAGCCAGTTTTGAGTGAGAACATGCGGTATTTGTGTTTCCTTATCTGTCTTATTTCACTTAACATATGTTTTCTCTAGACTCATCCATGTTGCTGCAAGTGGCAGAATTTCATTCTTTTCTTATGGCTGAGTAGTATTCCATTGTGTATATAAAGCACGTTTTCCTTATCCAGTTTTCTGTCGATGGATATTTAAGTTGGTTCCATATCTTGGCTATTGTAAATAGAGCTGCAATGAACGTGGGAGTGCAGGTATCCCTTCAACATGATGATTTCCATTTCTTTGGATATATACCCAGTAGTGAGATTGCCGGATCATGTAGTAATTCTATCTGTAGTTATTTGAGGAACCTCCATACTGTTTTCCATAATAGCTGTGCTAATTTACAGTCCCACCAACAGCATAGAAGAGTTCCCTTTTCCCCACGTCCTCGTCAACATTTGTTATTCTCTGTCTTTTTAATAATGGCCAGTCTAACTGGGTGAGAAGATATCTCAATGTGGTTTTGATTTGCATTTCCCTGATAACTTATGATGCTGAGAATTTTCTCATGTACCTGTTGAAGGCCCAATATATTTCTATATGTCTCTCCTAACCCTAAGAGTTTGAAGGGGTATTTTTTTGATTCTTAGGTTTAAATAGAATTTTTCAACATTAGCTTTTCATAAACTGAAGATAAGTAAATAAGGTGGTGTGTCAGTTTGTAGTGAAACAGGCTATAGCTCAGAAATGTTTCCAGTGACCGTCATTGTGCCAAGAATAGTATTGAAATAGCTCTTCAATCAAGATCATTTATTAGGCCTTTTGAAAGGAAAAGAATGAGACAGTGGGTTGGAATAAAGCAGGCTAGTGTTCTAGGTATAATGTTTCCATGTGTTCCTGGAGACAGCTGTGTCCTGGGTGCTAGGAGTGCAGGACAGAGGATTTGGAAGATATTTCAAAGTGATAGAAATTAGATTCATTTAAAAAGAAGTCTGTGAGCAATAGTTAATTCCGTTCATATCAGACATGCTCAGTAAATGTACATGTCTCGTAATGTATCTGTGGTTTATTCATGAAATTTGTTTTTAGCTAATATAGCTTTTTTCAGAATAAATACAAACATCAGATTACTTCTCAGTGTGTCAAAACAAATTAGTTCCCACAGTGATGCAGTGAAAGGTGTAACATTTTCCCTTTTTATATGTCAGGAAGCATTACTGGGAGTGGGAAATTCTTACTTTTTCCCCCTTAGCCCGTGAGCCTGGTGGTTTGCAAATGTCTTGTTTAATGCACAGGCAGGGTCACCTATAGCTCTGGCATCCCCTCTACTGCCATTAATGAGAATCACATGCTGAGATCCAAAGAGGCAACCATGCTCAGAAAAGGCTGGGAAGGGCAGGAGGTGATCAGACCATTTCAATCTGTTCAAAGTGAGTGATATTCCCAGTGCTTATTGTTCACCTTCTCAGAGAATTAAGTTTCCATATGTTTCATCATAAATGGAATGAGTGTGCAACATAATTGCAATGTGAAACCGTCCATGATGTAGCAGAAAACTCCTGTTGGGGGGGGGGGGGGGTTTCT
>NW_007726813.1:361870-419317 GCF_000696425.1 Galeopterus variegatus | reverse complement strand
CAAAAAACCCCTTTGGGGGGGGGGGGGGGATTCTCTTGTCTCACATTCTAAAGATCTGGATTGCCCACCTGGTTATAGCTAAGCCTGGTGGCAGTGCTTAAGTATAGGCAGAATATTTGTGTATTTGCATCGAATAGTCATGCATCAAGTTTCTCCTTAATTGGAGACATCACTTATCATATTTCTAGACAGACTATGATAGTATTTCTTTCTTTCTATCCATTGGGTGTGTTGAGTGAAATTCATTTTAGAAGGTTGTTATGTAACTATAGATACAATTAGTTTTTCTTAGAATGAATTGATATGAATAAGCATTGTTAAAGGATATTATTTCCTTTTGATTCTTAGTTATGGTCTGCCTTTTTAATCCATTTATCTTCCCACATTCACTTGGAAAGCTCAAACAAAACAAAACAAAACAAGAAATAAAATAAAATCTACTGTAAGTACATACTGGTATAATCTTTAATCTTTAAATGACAGCAAATTTACACAAGACCATTTGTAGAGAATTACTGAACTCATAGAAGAGACATGTAGAAACTGTGTAGAATTGCTTACCATTTCATAAAGCCAAATATGGGGGAATCCTGGTTATTTAACAAGTGGAGTGTGGGCTTCTGTTTTTCATTTATGATTAGGCCCCATTTAATTCATTTTGTTCCTTTGTTTTGGAACTCTCCTTCAGATCCCCAGGAAACATAAAAATCTGATGACAATGATGTTTCTGTCCCTGAGAGAATGAATGTATTATCTTTACCATTGTCACAAAGCCATAGACCTGTCATTTGTTGTCTGTACAGTGTACCCTTAATGAACAATATACAAATTATTTAACAATTGTTGCATATCATCTGACTAGTAATGAAATTTGACTCTATAAAACTAGGTAGTTTTTTAAAACTAGTATCAGAATTCAAAAATAAATGTAAATTATGTGGAATACACATGAATTCTGAATAAAACATTTTATACCATATTTCATCCAATGCTTTTTGGAAACAAATTCTCCATTAAGTTTATGACAGAAAAAGAAATTAGCATATTTTATTTAAATATGTATATTTTTAACTATAAAAGCAGAATAATCTTTGCAGAAAATTTGGAAAATTCAGAAAAGAATTAAAGAAAATAAAAATCATATATAATCTCATTCAAATCTGTTTGGTTTTTTGTTTTTATCAACTTAAACAAGTGAATATTTTAAAAATTGGGGTTTTGCTTCTTGCATTCATTCATTGTAATGCAGTAGGAATTCTCTCATGCATTAAATAGCACTCAAAAACATTGCATTAAGATCCTACCAAAGTGTATTCCTTAAAAAATATGACACTTAAAAATCACTCTGATTGATTTTATAATTATAAAAATCTAATTATATGTTTATTAAAAAATAATTTGAAAACAATATACAAATGAAAGTAAAATAATTTTGAAATGCTACCATAAAAAAAAAAAACACTTCAATAGTTTGGTATGTCATTTTTATCATCTTTGCATATGTAATAAGTAATAATAGTAATTATCTTTTAAAAATTTATATCTTAGTTATTCTATTACAGAGTAGATCTCTCAATCTACTCACTTTCCACTGAATTTTCTGCTTGATTGCCTTTTTCTTAAAAAAGTCAGATTTCTTTATAAGTACTCCATATTTTTAGGATATAGGAAACTTCTGGTTGTCATATTTAATATTTACCCCCAATAGTTTTTTGGTTTTGGTTTTCACATAAAGATACTTAAAATCATTATGTAATAAAGTCTTCTTCAAATATTTTCAATATATTGAATTGGTTCTCAGCTTTAAAAAAAAAATCCTCTTTACAAGGTCCAATAAATAGGTCCTGTGTTATCTCCTAGTAATTTTTTTTTAAATGTTATAATGACTTTAACATTTTTAATTCATTTAAAATATGGATGTGTGTGTATGTGTGTATGTGTAATATGAGATTCTATTTTCCCTAAATAGGTAATCTATTAATAGATTTTCACCTGTATTCTATATTAAATTTTTTATTCAATAGGATCTATTACAGGGCTTTCTGCTCTATATGATGTGCTTGAATATATACATAATATATATTTCTTTGCACTGTTACCATACTGTTTTGTTACTGTAAGTTTGTACTTTGTTTGATGTAATAAGGGTAGGCTCTCCTCTCTTCATTTTCTTGAGAACGTCTTGCTTAAATTTCCATCTTGATTATTCAGTTGTATTTGTATGTGTGTATAGAAAAGTGAAAAAAAAATGGTGCCATGTTGTAACAGTATTTTTTCTCTTCAGTTTGAGACTCTTTAATTTGATAGGGTTTTTGTTTGCTTGTTTTGTATTGTTTGTTTTTCCCTAATAAAACCATTCTTCCCTTTTGAATATGTGGGCTTGGTGTTTTGACCCATTTCTCTTAGATTTGTCTTAATCATGCAATTTTTTCTAGAATTTTATTTAAAATACCTATGTATTTGCATACAATGATACACAAAATTTCTCCCACATCTTTCTTTTCTCCTTGAGAAACCAATGCATGTCTGCTAAAAAGTGCTCATTATATATGTCTGCCAAGGGCCAATTTACATCATTTGAAATAAAACTTCACAGAATAAAATGCTGATCTAACATGGTTGGTGTTTCTACATTTGTGTGTCAGCAATAAGTGCACTAAACAGGCTGGAGAGTTCTGATCATTCTAGCTTCCCCAGGGAAGAATTTCTAAGATGTAACCCATAGAAAATCTGTCGAGTATAAAGCTCTGCAAAGAAGGGGTTCCTTGGTGGAGTAAATTTGAGAAAGAAGTCATATAATAGCCTTTTCCTAGCGTTTCGTAATAACTCTTATCTTATTAAAAGCTCTGACAGGTTTTACAATAAAAATTTGTTTGATTTGTTTGAACCCATCTTTTTCCAGATTTAATCGGTGACATAAATGTTTGCTATTGTGGGGGAAGCGGGAGGAAATTTATTTACTTTGACGGTTTGTGTTTTGTTGTAGGGTAAACACACTACTTATTATTTCACCAAGGAACTTATGTCGAGATTTCAAATCGGCCGCGCATTATTTCAATCAGTTTTAATTTCCACCGAGTCTTGTTTCTTATGAATGATAATTCTACTCTGATATTAAAAGTTCTCAAAGCATTTCACTCACTGAGCATTTATTTAATGATTAGTAGTAGTTGTAGTTGAAGTAGGCAGGATTATATAATCATTATGCCTAGTAGCTGTATGGCATTTTGTAAATAAACTTTGTGTAGATCAGTTGTTGTCTGTAAAATGGGGATAGTATCTTGCAGGAGATTATGAGCAGCAGAAATGATTATCATATAAAGCCCTTAACCCTATCTCTAGGATAGCAACTCGCAAAATGATAGTTGGCATTATTCTCAATAATCATTTACAAGAAAATTAATAGGATATATTCCCTGCTCTAATATACCTTAGCCATGGTTCAATAAGAAGTAACAATTTCATAAGGCTTTGAAATTTGCATGTATTTTTATGTACAGTGTGGAGAGGATAAGCATCCAAATAAGTAAAGTAGAAGAAGCGGAAAATGCAGTGAGGGAGCTGAAAGCAAGTGATATGGTGGTTGTCTGGAGGTGGTTATTCCATGCTGCAGCATATGCCAGTACAGAATAAAGACAAGTGCTCATCCTTTTAGCATGAGGACTTTACCTAGGTTGACCATCGAAGACTGTCACACAGTTTGATTGAATTGAATTAAGATCACATCAAAGTTCAGTTCGTTGGCTCCAAGTGCTTGCTGAATTAGGCTTCTTCTCTGGTAACCCTTTCATGGAATGTGATGTTAAAAGCATCCCAAAGTTGTAAATACCTTTGTACCTTGTTGACAACTGATTCATCAATGTGTAAACATCCTGTGATTACTGGACCATCCTTTTATCCTGGAAGTGGAGCCCCCGCTCAGCGAGAACAATGTGGAAATGTTGGTAAACCCCTTTATTACTTTAGGTCTAGACTACTGTATTCTCCATTTGTGGGTCTTCTAAACTGTGTTATTTATAGGATGCAACTTAAGAGTATCAGGCAGCTCAGATCCTTCCTGGCATTTTGTCACCTTAGCATATTTAGGACCATCAATTCAATCTTCGTATTGGTTACCCATAAAATTTTACATTGATTGTGAAGTTCCTTTACTCCCACAAATGGTGCCTCTGAGATGTGGTTTAATTCTGCCTGTGTCATGGATTTTTCTTTTACCAAACCCTCACTTCTAAAGGCTTAAATTTGGAAGCTTTTGGTATGGTGCCATGAGCTTGAGGTGGGTATGTTCAAAAAGTTATGCAGACTAGTTTTAGCTTGTATTGCATTTTTAAAGATAAACTTCCCTTCAGTTCAACAAAATACATATTCTTTCTCAATTGGAAAAAAATAATCTTATTTATTATGTTTTTTTCCTGTCATAATCATAATATCCACTGTTATGGAGAAAATATGAGTTCAAATGTTTTTCTAGGCACTTACTACAAAGTGTTTTAATACAATGAGATTTATATTTTTATTTAGTAACCTACTTTTAAAATTGACGTTGTTGAGGTCTTTTTCTATGCTTTAAAAACTTAATTTTAATAATTACATGATATTTCATCTTATGAAATATATGATTTAATTCATTTAGCAATTTTCCTTAAATGAATATTTATCAAGTGCTCACTCTTTACATGATCCTGCTGTAGCTTCTAAAGATACAGGAATAGAAAAGGATAGACATAGCCCGTGCTCCTGTGGAATTAACCCACTGCTATTGGAGATTGGAGCGCCTTTCATTTTGGAGCTGTTATAAAAAATGATGATGTAATTAAATCACTCAAGAATATTTGATTTGGCCCTCTCTCTCCATTCATGCCAGGAATACAAGTGTTTTTCTAAAAGGATCACAGCCTTGGAGAAGCATTCCATTTTCTTCCTTCTTTTGTAGAACTTCTTCTTTTAGTCATGTACACTAGCTCGGCCATTTTCTCATGGACATAAATTCTGTCTTTCCTTTTGGGCTCTGTAAAATAAGACTTTATTTAAACTGTGTTTGGAGGTTATCAGCCCTATGCCCTTTGCCAAATTGCATTTAGTAATGAGCTTAGCCCAATACCTGGGACTCTGGTCAGTGTTCATTGCCCTAGGCTTCTACTTACCTGGGAAGAAAAGTTGTGAATCAAGAGTAAATTTAAAGCTGTAAATACTTATCCCCACCTTTACTCTAAGTTCTGGATTCTCCTTTAGATGATAACATACACCCTATATTCTTTGGATCTGTCCACTCTGCTAACAGAAATTCTCTTGAACTTGGAAACAATGTTCCTGGTTACAGTCATTTCTTCTAGGTTGGAGATAAACCAACATTACCGGTCTTTGCCTTTCTTTTCACAAGCATTGCTGGCATGGGTCCTTGTATAGCAAGAGTGCCGGCTACTTTCTTCTCTCTAATCTAAGCAAAATACCCGTTTTGTTGGCACACTGTGCTAGAAATATCATGCAGATGTCATCAGATGACAACAACGTGTAGATTTAGACATGACTGGGGTACCTTGTCTTTGCTAAAATGTGACTCTTCTCATTCATACCTAGGCTTCCGTGTACATTCTTTAAGTTACATGTTTGATACCTGATGGAAAGGAATATTGTATAAAATTAAAACAATTAAAAAATATACAGTGTTTAAGAAGGACTTAAATTCCTTAAATCTGCTAGTGGATTATAAATCTGGTTTGATGTATCTACTACTAAAATTAAACTGTATTAAGATCATATCACACAATGCCAAGTGCCAGCTTTCTGTTTCTTCCTGTCTTTAGCCAGCCAGCATGGGAGTTGTATTTCCCATTGATAGCTAACATAAGACTTTGCACCTAAATGCAATATGTGAGATGAAAATTTGAGAAAAACACAGGGTAGTATATTTTAATCTTTATAATATACAATCTATAACAATATAATGCTCAGTATAATGCACATGAAGTGTAGTAATTGAATATGGTTCTAAAACCTGGGTTGTCATGAAAAAGTCTCTCTCTGCCAGATATCAGGTTCTATCAAGATATTCAATTTTGAAACAGTGTTTGCATCCATCTGTCTTTCTGTATGGATGTGTAATTTCCATGTGTTTTGTTTAGCATAAATTATATTTTCATTCATCAAGAACATTTTTGAAAGCCTAGTATCAAAACTGAATACTCCTAAAATAATTGTGATTTTGTGGCATGCTTCAGTATTTATTTTTATGAGGTCAATGATTGAGATAGGAAAGAAAGAATTGTGCACTTAAGGTCTTTTCCTATAGAAAGATCTAACCTCAAGCAGTGATTGTTTTTGATCAAATGTTATCCTAGATGACTGAGAAGAAAATCTGATCAGTTCACCTACGTCACACTATTTTTGATACACCAAAGCCCTTACAATTTTACTTACAAATACAGATTAGGAAGTGAAAGAATGATTTGTTTCTGGCAATTTGAAATGCATTATGTTTGTTCTGACTCTAGCTCAAAAGAAAATGGAATGGTTCCAAACCTTAGAATGGTCCTGAAGCTAAAATTACTTATTTGAAACTGCCAGTACTGATCAGCGCAAAATCTAGAAGCTTTTTTTGAGTCTTTCATTTGGAGAACATCAATTTCAAAGATTTAAAATAAACATCTCACCTTATTAGCAGATAAATCTTCTTTTACATGGGCAATTACTATCTTTCAAGACAGACTCTCACTCACTTATTAAAAGAAGGAAAGGAGAGAAAAGCTATCAGGAGACCAGGTGATCAAAAGAAAAATTAATAAAATTGAATCAAAAGGCTATAAGAAATAGAATTACATTTTGTCTTGTTTAGTCACTTACAATCACAGAAACTCTAAGGTACCCAGAAATATCTGGCCCAAAGCCAACTTTTGAAATATGGGGAACCTAAGGCCCAGAAAATGAAAATGATTTACTCAGCAAATTGGGGACATGGAAGAGATGAAACTGACTGGTTTTTGTCCCATGATCAAGATTTTTAATATGAAATCTAACATCACCAAGATTCACAGCAAATAGACTCATTCTGAAACAAAAGGTTAGTTTCAAACCAATTACTTTCTAAAAAATACTAGCCCTCAAGCGTTCTTGAAATATTTCTTATATTGCTGTTCTCATTAAGGAGAATAAACAAAACTATTCATATTTCTTTAGTTGTTTAGTATTCCTTTAGCATTTCAGACTTGTGTCTGAGGAAGGAAGCTTCTTACATAGAAACATTACATATAAACTAATTGCTGGTTTTGTCACTGAACTGCAGATCTAGGGTTGGTAAGAGTGTTTGCACTTAATGTTTGTAATGTACAAATAGATCCTTGTTTAAATCCTCAGCAAGAACAGCATTGTGTAAAGCTTTATCTACCATGTCTCCCCTCACTTTCCTCCCCCATAAAATAAAGGAAGAAAAACTCCATTGCAGTCACTAAGTGTGGGGATTATTGGAAAATCAGAATGACTGTTTGGTTTAAATGTAATTTCAGTGTGTAAATGTTCACATCTACCTAAGGATATTGTTAATGGAAGCAAAACCTCTCCACCTTTATTCAGTATTCTCCCTTGGATTTGAATTTTTCTCTTAATGTAGTTTTGCCCAGTGTTCTCCAATCCTCTTCTATGTGACAGCAAGTGTCATGTTAGATGACTCAACAACTACTGGCGGTGATAGAGGAATAGCCACAGTGATTTAGTGCTAATTATGTGTCAGGCAGTTTACTGTCATGATCTTAAGTAAATCTCAACATCTCTGAAAGATAAATATTGTCCCTATTTTCTAGATAAGGAAACTGAGGCCCCAAAAGTCCAAATAGTTTCTACTGTGCCCCACAGCTAGGAAGCAGGACACTTGGCTTTAACTCTATCAGATCCCTATTCTCTCCTTTCTATTGGACTGCCTCCTCGGAGGACTCCCCTACAGATTCCCAGTTTCAAAAATTTCTTGTACAAATTCCCATTAATTTCATTAGACCACTCTCTCTCGTGTCATCAGTGAATTTTCTGTGTTAATGACAGACAAAAAATATTCAGAGGCATCGAGAAATATGTCTTTTTCCATCAGGACTTCTGTGGTAGATTTGGAGGAAAGGGTCCAAAGTTTTCTCCAGCAATCAGTTTACCTTCAGAGGACACAAAAGAGTGCTAAACAGAAGATCGCAAGAGCACATGAAAAGGCCGGCTTAGAGCCTGCTTTTCCAAATGCAGCTTCCTAAGGAAGAAAGTTCACAAGTTTTTCAGCCCCCACCCACTTGGAGTTATGAGGGTTTCTTCCAGCTGAAATATTGAGACTGGGATAAGTGTTGTTGGGGCATCAAATGCACATTTAAAATGTTGCTTAGATTCTGGGAGTGGTTCACTTAAACAGAATATATGAAGTAGGCATTTGACACCCTGGGGCACAGGATGGGGGTCGGGAAGCAGGTGAGAGGACAGAAGAGATAGTTAGAGATATTAGTATTGCAATGCTACTAATATATATGTAATAGTATGTTATTACATTATAACTAAAACATTGTTACATTTTACTTTATATCATAGAGCTGTAGTATTACTTTTAAGATGATATGTAAATACCATATTTCTGTATTTCTATAGTATTCTGCACAAATCTCTCCCACAATATTTATCACATTCTCTTGTAATTGCACACTCATGTGCATACTGCTACCACTCTGCTGTGTGCTTTCCACCCTCTGTTATCCACCTCTAGTTCTTTATTGCCTAGCATATTCTGGGTAGACAGGAAATGTTGACTGAAAGAATGAATGAACCAACCTATGAGTAACAGGATATAACGAGCTTACACCCACATGCCATGAGTTTAGATGCATTAAGCCCTCTTGCAGTCAGAGAGACTGGTTTAGGAGAGATCAGGAAAGCATGAAGAAGTAAAGCAGGACCCGCACGTGGACATCTTATGCGGCTACTGTCTGTTAACTTTCCATTTTTACTCTACATACCAGGAGAGCAGATTGATATTGCATTTTAATTGTGTATATTAGAGGGAGGCATATGGTTACAACATTTTCTTGTTTACCTTCTGTAACATGAAATTTGTCATTTCAGTCCCAAAATAAAGGATTGAAGGGGGAGCGCATGCTTTTTACACAAGTTCCATTCTCTTCCGTGTGAAAGCCTCCTGAGATGCGTAGTGAGTCGGTGCCAAGATGATGCTGGCACCATTTTCTTATTGCCATGGTGATCTCCAGCTCTCCTGGAATCTCAAGGGGGACTATGATATTTTAAAAGCAACTTGAATTTTGGTAATTAAAAAGACTGGAAGGAATAATCTTTCTACATTTTGTCAGCTTGAATAAATATGGATAGTAAATGATGTCTAGAGAGGAAGGATATTACTGAACTTTGTTAGGTAGGTAACCCCATGTTACAAGATGAAAGTCTTCATGCAAGTTACATATGGGATATTTATGGCAATTCAGAACCTTGCTGTGAAACTTAGTCTATCTAACCACAACCTTCCTACAAACACCTATTCTCTTTCCTGGAGTTGCTAGCACTTTAGCTTGGATATGATTGTCAGAGTTTTTAATGTTGGAGGCAGTGTGTAATATATGTAAATGTTGGAAGTTATCAAAGTAGAGGGAAAAAAGTGATTCTCTTTAATTGGAAATTAAGTTAGACAAGCATAATTCATACTACAGGTTCATCATGTCCTCCCCCATCACAAAAGTTCTTACATTACCGGTTCTTTTGAACTTCATTTGAGCAACTGCTCTCTCCTAGAAAAGCTTCAAAGATTAAAGGGCTTTGTTTCACTTGAGAAGACAGTTGAAATTTTTTTTAGGCGTTCTTTTGAGCTATAAATGAACACTTAGAATAAATGAACACGGAAGGAAACATTAAAAGACAAAAAATATATGAGAGAAACCTAAGCTAGTGGAACAACAATGCCTTCTTGGATCTTTGTTTGTACATAACTTTGTATACAGCATTTATAGTGGAAAGTGATCAGCAGCTGAAGGTAGGGCTTGGGATTTTTTATGTATGTGTCATCCTATTAGGGCAGTGAATCTTCCAGGGCAGGGAAAGAGAATGGGTAGGACAAGGAATACCCTTTAATTAGGAACTTCACAAACAAGTGCCAATTCCCAATTTGCAGATGGGCATTTTAATTGATTTTTTTAATCCACCTAAAACCTAATATTTCACAGTTAAAAATAAACCATATAACTCTCATGTGCTGCCTCTTCCTCATAATTCAAACCTGATTGTATCTGAACATTATCACCAATTGGAAGTTAAGAATTTTCTATGGATCAGCTTGATTCAATTGGGAAAGTACAGACAGCAAGAATAGTTTGGTGGCCCCCTTGGCAAAACTTAGAAACCCATTTTCTTGTTTTGAACCCTTGTGAGTAAGAGCAGTTGCTGTGTTGCTCATAATCTTATTTAATGCCATTTTTAGCTGCCATGACCCGAAATAGAATAGCCAGATGGTTTTGTTGGAGTTTTTTATTTGTTTGTTTGATTAATTTTGTGTTGTGTTTAGCACGGAGATTGGGTGATTTTTTTTTAATTGTTCACTGTTTTTTTGATTAGTGAAATGTTCTTATGATAGCTGACAGATGACTGGCTGAGTATAAAAGCTCAGTGAGGTGACTGAGAATAGCATTAAGAGCTTCATTTTTTTGTTTTCATTTACAGTGTACATGGAACTCAGAGAACAAACATCCTCCCAAGGCAGTTTTATTGAGCAAACATATTAATGTTCAAACCAGGCTGATAACTTTTTCCTTATATGTTCTTTCTAATGGTATGTTCCTATATTTAGTGTTTTAATCTGTGCATTTAACCAAATATAGAATTTTAACTTTCTGTTAGTAATATGTTCTTCAAATTAAAGTAGGAGATTGATTTGGGCAGCAAGTTAGAAACTTCTTTGTTAATAGAACAAGTATTAAATGTTGCATGTTTGCTTCTTCTTATCTAAGGAAAATTTTTTTTCTTAATTTTAAGCACAGTTCTAAAAAATATATACAGTGTTTAAAAGAGAATTTTAACATCCCCCCACTGTGTTGTAGTTTTTCTTTTCCTGAAAATAGATCCACAAATGTCATAAATTAGTCTGCAGATTTTACCTTATTATGCTTCCTCCTTCAAAAAAATATGCAGGAAAGTGATTATAGGTGGTGTTCAACTTGGGGCTGATGAGTTGGTTATAATTATCAAGGCAGACATAATGAGATGAAAACAACTCTTTCTCAAGGGCCTCCGAGGAGTTTTCAGTCACTATCATAACCCTGTCATGCTGGGTTAACTGTTTTCTGCCCAAGTAGATGTCAACACAATTAATTTCACAGTTTCCTCAACTGATATATTTAGTGTTCGTTTGCTCATCTAGGCAAGAAGATCCACATATGTTAAGGGTGGAACTGATTCTAGGTTATTCATAGGCAGATGAAACAAGGAGGAAAATAGACATTTATCATTATATGTAACTAAATGGCATTTTCAGTCTTTTTCCTTTGTCCTTACATATACCTTTGTTTCGATTATTTGGCATCACCATTTGACATTCATGTCATCATTTAGTTACTCATTAAATATTTATCACATGCCAGCTTTGTGCGAGACCTTTTGCCTGGCTCTGAGCTTACAGTGAGAGGAAAGCAGAAAAGCCCTGCCCTTGTGAAGTTTTCAATCCATTTGGAGAGAAAGATACTATTAACTAATTTCACCAATATACCTAATTAACAGAAAAATGTGAAAAACAACTTGATAATTTGCATGGTACTGGTAAATCATTCCTTATCACTGGTTTGATAAATGCTTGCTGTTGAAATGTCTTCAATAGAACTTTCCAAGATGATGGAAATATTCTAAATACACATTTTCCAAGACAGTAGGCACTAGCCACATGCAGCTACTGAGAACTTGAAATGTGGTTAATGTGACTGAAGAATTTAATTTTTAATTTTCATTAATTTTAGTTAATTTACACTTAAATAGCCACACGTGGCTAGTGACTACCCTTTTGGACACTGCTGATCTAAAATATATCATAGTATGAGTTGTACCTACTTTTACAAGTGAAAATGACACTTGGTATAGCAAAGAAAAGAAAAAAACAGGATAAGGTGTATACAAAATTTAATTTATCATTTACTCACTCTATGAGCTACAAAGAGCACTTTCAAAGAGCAACAGGATTCATGAGGGAATGACTGTGTTTTTGCATATTTGATAAAAAAAATGATGAAGTAATGTCCTTGATTTTAGTGTATGAATAGATTAAAAAGTAATCTTTAATTTATGTCTGGAATTCTGCACCTGGTTAGTATATTTTTTAAGTCCAATTTCTTATTTGTTATTGTTACTCTATGAATTACAGAGATGATATATTAATTTAGTCGATTCATGTAATATATGACTATAAATCTTTTTTCGCTTATGCTGCTGCTTAGTAAAATTACTAACACATTTTCCTCCAGAGTTATATTCGGTATCAACCCACTGCAACCAATTTCTCATTCTTGTTTCCTAGTGTATATGTATTGCTTAATAATGGGAATTGAGAGAGAGAAAGGGGACAGGGTGAAGAAGGTGGGATGAAGAAGGGAAGGGAAAAGTGAGGAAAGGAAGGGGAAGGAAGGGAAGAAGAAAGGGTACTGTCAGATTAAAACAACCCAGAGAAGAAAGCCTTTGTTGCCAGGAAACATGGGAATGCTTTGGCCATGAATACTGCTGCGATCATTAAAGGTGCTGTTGGATTTCTTTCCTCTAGCATTTTAATCTCCAGATTCCTTTTCCCCGCAGTTTCATAGTATTGAAAATCATCGACTGTTTTTAGACCCTGCATTCCTCAGCTGCTTCTGTTTGTTTCTCATTCTGTTTCTCGCCAAAGAAGGAAAAATGAGCCAAACAATTTTCTGCTCCTTCCCCTCTCCAACTGATATCCAGGACCTTTTAACTCACTGCCTCATAAGAAACCCACTGCTGGCCATCTGTAAGACAGAGCGATGACGTGTGTGTGTCACCTCTCCTCTTAGGGTTCACGCCTTTATATTGTCTCACCATCTGTATTTTTTTATTGATGAGGGCAGAACAAAGAAAAAATATTTCTCTATCATTTTCTGCTGAAGATTGAGTGTTCTGGGTCATGGTTTAGGTCAAGTAAGCTGTGGGGGTATTGGGGGAGTATGTGTTGTTGCAACTGTTTTAGATGATTTGCTCAAGTCCATTCAAGAGGAAACTGTCTCTTCATAAATGCATTTAAACTCATGTAAATCCGTATATTCTTTCAGTTGATAGGAACTGAATGCATACTGTGCTTTGGTTTTTCTAGATTCCAATGATACAGAGAAAGAGAGAGAGAACAAGATAGACAAGGAAATGCCAATAAATGAAACTTACGTTTTGTCAGGTGGCGGGGCATTGAAGGAGACAGAAAATAAATACGTGAACAAGGGACAAAAGAAAACTTCATAGAAACAACGGTTATAAAATTAATAAATGCAAGTGGTATGATAGTACCTGGTCATGAGCAGGGCTCCCTTGAAGAGGATGTTATGGAAGTCCTTCCAAAAACAGGGACATTCAAACTGACATTTTGATGATGGGGGAGCTTTTATAAGAATAGCTATGGTAGGGCTTCCCAGGAACATCAGGGACAAGGATCATGAGTGGGTGTGACTCTGATATTTTAGATTGTCATATTTAGAGGAACACAAAGAGAACTGTTGACTGCATAGACAAGAAAAAGAGGAAGAGTGATATGAGAGGAGGGAGTAGAAACTCTGGTGTCACTAGATCATCAGCCACCAGAAATGTCATTTTCCCTTGTTAGGGGTTAGTATTCAATCAATAGGCCAGAGGGTTCTTAAATTCCACCAGATCCAGTGAGGTGATAATATCATTTCATGTTTTATTCGTGAAACTCAGGCCAGAGATGTTTCCTTCAGTTACTTAATGTCACCCATTTGGGGAGGAAGTCTGCGTTGGCTTTCAGATGTCACAGACCATTTATGAGAGGTAAAAATAATGTCCGGGTTAAGAAGTATTTACAGTACACTTGAAAGTGTTCTTTAAGATGATAGAATCAGTATGATGAATAGGAATGAAGTTGAACTTGTACTGACGCCTCTTCCTCACCACAGGTGATGTAGCAGAGACAGGAGCACCCACATCTCTAAGTCTTACTGTGCATAGAGCACTTGCCAGTAAGAGACAGAGGAAGGAATGATATCATAGAATGAAGATGAAAAATAGATTTTATAGAAGCACTTTATTTTTCATTAAGCACCTCATTTAATTGATCTGGAGCTTCACATAACAAATGTCTGTGTGTTTTGAAGTGTGTTTTAGAGATAAAGTATGAAGTCCCCCATTCTTTGAACAGCTGCCTGCTGTAGCGGGGCACCCCAACTGAGACTCCCGGCTAGGGGAAAATAAAATAATACTATCCTCATTTCTGATTTTCTTAAAACACTGAATTTGAAAAGACTAAAACAGGTAGGTGATAGTAAAATATAAAGAAAAATATGAAATATGAAAACAAGATCTGTCAATCCCGTTTACTACTAAAGTAATGTTTAGCATATAGTAGGTACTGAACAAAAATGGTAAACTGTAGTAATAGGAAATGACTCAGTACTCTACAATTAAAAGCACAGCAGGTAGGGCCAGCCCGTGGCTCACTTGGGAGAGCGTGGTGCTGACAACACCAAGTCAAGGGTTAAGATCCCCTTACAGGTCATCTTAAAAAAAAAAAAAAAGCACAGCAGATAAAATAGCTTGAGCCTTCACTTTTAGCCTTGAAAACTCAGATTGAATAGTTAATTAGTGAATTACCATTTCATTGACAAAATGGGGCAGAGGGGCTTTTTTTCAGTCTCATCCTCTGGATTATGAATTGATGCCGAAGATCAATGTTGGTGCAGATCGTCATCATGAGGCTTTAAGTGGTTTAATCACTGTTAATCTTTTGGGGTAACTTTCTTGTGATCTAAGTATCTAGAAAGTCTCCATGTCTGTAAATAACTTGTTATATAGGATTAGGCTTTTCTAAAGGCTTCTCATTCAAAAATTCCCTACTATTTTCCCTGTCTGAGAAAAAGTAAGTCCTCTAATGTATGTTCCTGATACCTGGGACATCAGAATGGGAATAAGACACATTAGTGTGTTCCTTCAGACTGCCATTTTTGGACAAGTGCAAAGACCCAGGTTTTTTGGTAGATGTCAGGGTGATAAGCAAACCTAGGACCAAGCTACTAGCAGTTTGCAAATTATTAGGGGAAAAAGAGGCACATCTATTAAGTGGTATAAACTGACAAAGCCACCATGAATGAAGTCTGTAAACAATGCAGAGGGAGAAGGAATGATTAATCCTACATGGTCAGACTAAGAAATATTTTATGGAGCTGAACCTTGAAAGATACCACAGAAGTAAATAGGAAAATGATATTCCAGGCAGAGGGAAGTGGTTTGATCAAAGACTTGAAGGTGTGAGGTAAGGTGTGTTCCTTGAACTGCAGTTATGACAAGGTCACTCCTTGTCAGTGCAGTGAGAGATGAAATCTGAGATGTTGTCCAGGCCAGATCATGCATAGGCTCCTACATTATGCTGGACACTTTTCACTTTATGCTGCAGGCCATGGAGAGTCAATAAAGGACTTTGAGCAGGAAAACATCATCATGATTCAATGTTCATTTTTATTTTCTGAAGTCCATTTTGATAAACTGGAGCATGGAAATAGCAGTAGTCCATTTTTCAAATTCCTTCTTATATTAATTCATCACTGAATATTAAGAACCTACTATGAATCAGTTTTTGTCTATGTGCTCAACATAAACAGAGAATATACATTAATGTTGAGCACATTATGGCTCTCAGAGGCATTGAATAAAATAAGTCACATTACCCAAAAATGCCAGTGAATAGTTATTCATTCCAAAGTGCTCCCTTTAAATGTAGCCTTATGTCCCCAATGAGAAGTGTTCCCCTGGAGTCACCACTGCTGAGCATAATTAGTTTACTTGCCTGCAAACTTGAGGATTATGTGTTGAACAAGTCCTTCTCTTCATTGGGTAGAGTAGATATCATGTGGTGGTCAATTTCTACACCAAATCCAGTGGTAACTCTCTAATTGGAACTAAGTTTTGAGGCACATGTACATTATGTTTGGAACAACCACACCTTCTTCCTATAACCTCATCTGATCAGGTACCAAGTAATTAGTTAGCCATTTTCTCCTCACTGTTTCTCATAGATGATAGCACTGGAGGGTCTTTATCATCTCCTGAAGCAGTTCTTAACTGGGAATGCACATCAGGATCATGGGAGAAACTTTTTAAAAATATGCTTATCTGGGTGTCACCCAAGAGATTCTGATTCTCAGGTTAGGGATAGGGCCCAGGGAAATGTGTAGTCTTAAAAGCTTCCTCAGGGGATCCTTATGCATTTACCCCCTTGGAAAACTATTAATTCTAATCAGATATGCCTTACAACACAACAAAGTCATAGCTTGTTAGAGCTGGGACTAGAAGTCCAATTCCCTTAAGCCCAGCCCAGAGCTAGGCCCATCCGTCCTGCCCCAGACCTTGAGCCGGGACATCGAGTATTTGCACTGCTTTAGTCTGAGAGGTGGTGGCAAGAGGAAAACTGCCATGTAAGTGTGTTAGTCAGCTGGGACTGCTGTACGGTTATAGGAAAATACCATAGACAGGTTAGTTTAAAGAGACATTTATTTCTCACAGTTCTGGAGGTGGAAGTCTGAGATCAGGGTGCCAGCATGTTTGGGTTCTGGTAAGGGCCCTCTTCCTGGCTTGCAGAAGGCTGCTTTCTGACTGTATTTTCAAATGGCAAGGGAGTGGGGGAAAGGGAGACATGGGGGATGGGAGAGGGGAGACGTATGAGAAAGGAGAGAGAAAGAAAGAGTTAGCTCTCTCTGGTCTTTTCTTATAAGAGCACTAAATCCCATCATGAGGACCCCACCTTCGTGACCTCATCTAAATCTAATCACTTCCTGAAGACCCCACCTCCTAATACCATCACATTGAGTGTTGGGGCTTCAAAATATGAATTTGGGGGGAAATAGCACACAGTCTATAACACAAGAGAGCGGTTCTCAATCCTGGCTGTGCATTAAAGTAACATCTGCAAAATGGGAATGGTGTCACTAGCTATGCCAAAGATCATATAAGATTAACAAAGAGTTGGTTATCTCTAAAGTATTGTAAAAATGCCATTGTCATCTTAATTAACCCACTTTCTTCCTTTGATAAGCAGCTTCAGAAGAAATCAGTATTTTACGTTTTGTATATCAGATCTTCTAAGACCAGGTTTTCCAGTAGCCCTGAATTGGAACTATTGCTGCCCTGAATATATCAGGAATGCAATGGACAAGAGGGCACAGCTTAGGTGTCACAAATTCAAATTTCTGCAGGGACCCAGCAGATCATCTCAATGAAAGAAGAAGAGACAGGCTGTGAGAAAAATCATTCGGCACTTTATTTAGCATTCTGAGCCAATTTTGACTGAGACATGGTGGAGAGAAATGTCTCTCTCCTATTAGAAAAGTAATAGTGCAAACATAGTGACAAATGGCAGCTGGCATTAGACTCTCAGGACTGGAAAAACTAGAAAGTGAATGCCCAGCTGAAAGGGGCAGCTGTTTGTACTCAGCCCAGCATTGCCACATCATCCCTCAGAGAATCCAAAATCCCAGCTTTTATGTAAAAGCTCCTGATATTTAAGTGTTAGTAACTAATTAAAAAAAAACAAAAACAGTAGGCATTTCACAGGCTAACGTGACTGGTATAAATAAAACATATTTGTAGTCTGAATTTTGCCTGTGTACCCAATTTGGCCTGCACACTATCAATCTATGACCATTCCTTTGGGCTTATCCTCCATCTCTTCTATGAATGAAACCGTTGTGTTTTACATACAATGTTTATCCACAAACAAAATGCATAGTTGTGCTGGCACCCAGTTGGCAATCTCTGGCATGGATCCTTATTTCCTTTCACTGAAATTTCTTGCATTCATTTCTACGGATTATATTCATTCACGCTGTCATATTTACTGACTAAATACTGTGCTAGACGATAGGAATACAAAATTCAATAAGACATAGTCCCTGCCCTGTTTTGCCTCCAGTCTAGTCTACAAGATATATCCAGTGCAATGACTGAGGCCTGAAAGAAGATGATGGGAATAGGGGAAAAAAAGACATCAAACCCATCCTTTAGATAGCCCATTGCTTTTGGTTCTTTTTGCTAATAACAGAAAAAGCCCCAAAAAACTGATCAAACAATAAAGCAAGAGAACACAAATCAATAATATTATAAATGAACAAGTTACCACAACAGAAAGAATAGGTGCAGTATCATTATGAAAATAGTTTGACCTCAAGGGCTGGATATTTTCAGGTATGATGCATCCAGGCCTTTTCTTTCTTTCTTTTTTTTTTTTTTTTTTTTTTGAACATTTGGCCAATATACTGAACCCACCGTGTCAAGACCACATCTAACTTTGGGTTCTTTTAATGCTTAGGAGATATTTGATGTCCAGAAGGTCATGGTATAAAACTAGTAGTCATACCCCCAACACATTGCTAATAGCTAATATTGGTCAACATTTTATTTGAAATGCATAATACGTGATAGCTGTATTTGGCTAGGCAAAAAGCCACCAGGGTACATTTCACTCTCAAGGGGCCTTGGCTTTCATGTTTCTTATCCTGGTTTTTGGCATCCAGTGATGCCAAGCGGCTCACCCTGGGTTCTGTCTTGTGTAGTAGGCTTCACTCCAGGAGTGTGTCTCCCAAACCCTGAGATGGTTATCTATTAATGGAAGGAAAAACAAGTTGTGAAAGTAGGCCATGCGCATCACCGATAAACATGAAGATTTCATTGGCAAGAGCCCTCCTCTCCTTGCCAAAGTGACCTTGGTTGGCGCAAAGATGACAGAGTGCTTCCCTGCCCGGGTCTGACAGCATTGCTATCACAGCACGTTTGACAAATCGTTCACATTAAATCGGGGGGCACTTTCGGCAGCGCCGACGTCCCCTCTCCATCACTCCTGATTACCACACAAACGTCAACCGTGGCACCGAGCACATTTGTCAGAGGGAGTAAAAAGCAGTTGTTAGTAAGAGCGCTACCTGTCATACTAATGGACTAGAGCCTGTTGCTTTGTGTCTCGCAGGAGCCTACAGATTTACAAAAAACAAAACACATTTTTTTTTTTTTTGGAGGATTGTCCAGTGTTTCTTGGAAATGCTTTTGTGCTTTGGTAGAGGTATTGAAAGCTTATCAGATGGGACACCTGAATGTCTTCTCTTGGAAGGGGAGACAGATTCTAAATTGTTTTGGTGACTTGGCTGTTTAGTGGCTGCTGTCATTTCTTTGTGGTCAAACAGGCAATAGCAAGTTTTTCAGTTGAGGAAATCCATACCCTATAGACTTTAATTAGATTAATAAAAAAAAATGAAAGGTGCAATTCTTGGCAGTTCTTTAGTAAGTATACCATCCTTGCCTTTAAATTTTATGAAATAATTTAAAGGAGGTGGAGGAACTTAGTTTCTTTCTATCATCATATCCATCACCATACAGCTCCTGGACATTCTGCCTGACATGTTAGTCTGACACTTTGTGTCACAGTATTGCCACAAGAATGCTTCAAAGCAGGTCAGTCACACACCACTATTGTGCTCCCATTTTAGAAATGACAGGATTGAAAAATCTGAAAGATCATTGCCCAGGATTAAGCAGGTAAACTCCCATTTCTAGTTCATGCCTGTTGACTCAGTCCCTCCATATCAGTAATATTTGGACATCCAACAAAGAATATGCAACTTGTTTAAATGAGTCCTATGTTGGCCACGCATAGCTGCTTCATATCTCTGTTTCTAGGCCATTCTTCTCGCTCCCCAACTCTTCCTTCACTAGTCAGTATGAATTCAATTTCTGCCTTTTTTCTTTGCCTGAGGATGCAAATTTTCTTTCGAGAAATTAGGGAAAGAAAAGGAAGAGTATTACATTGTAAACTTTCATCTGACTGTACACTATAAGGTCGAATCTACTATTCTAAGTAATGAGTTGAGAGAGTGAATTTCTGGTACTACAAATAGAGGGATTGCTGTGTTAGAATCTGAGAACTCTTGCTATGCTGTACTCTATCTTTTGTAGGCCAGTGAGAAAGCCCTTTGGCTTTCTGAAGAGATAGGAAAATCCAAAATGTTTTTCCTACACTCACACACTCAACATAGAACACTACCGCTGGTCACCAAATTACTCACTTTGGTGACTAATGCTTTTTCCTAATATTTATGGTCAAGACTTTATATTTTTTATTTGCCCAATTTCCAAATATCAATTTGGGTTTTTTTTGTTGTTGTTGTTTTGGTTTTTTTCTTTATTTTTCTAATGAGTCATCTTCTCTAAATTTGCCTTTGAAAAGAGATAGCTTTCATGTCCTAGAAAAGACAAAGGTTTGGTGGGGGTTTCTCCCTACCAGCAACCAATCAATTCTTCTTTCAGTAGACAACAGCTGGGTGCCTATAATTCAATTGACACTATCTACCTGGAAATAGTGTCAGATCCCACAGGTTAAGGGCTAACCCACAAGACGCCCCCCCCCACACACACACACATGCTTTAGATGCCAGTCCTTGTGCTTCTGACCAACCAGCTATAAATCAGGGTTTCCATATCTCCTCCCCCAGGTTCAATTAATTTGCTAGAGTAGCTCACAAAACTCAAGGAAACACTTTACTTATTTTTGCCCATTTGTTATGCAGGATATTACAAAAGATACAGATAAACAGCCAGATGGAAGAGATCCATAAGGCAAGGTATGGAAGGGAAGGGGCACAGAGCTTTCATGCCTTTCCCGAGGGTACCAACCTCTAGGCACCTCGACCTGTGCAGCAATCCAGAAGCTCCCCAAACCATGTTTTTAGGGGTTTATTTTATGAAGGCTTCATTACATATGCATAATTGATCACATATTTGGCCACTGGTAATCAACTCAGTCTTTAGGCCCTCTGCCCTGTCTTGAGGTTGGGGATGGAGCTGAAAGTCCCAACCCTCTAATTATGCCTTGGTCTTTTTGATGGTCAGCCCCATCCTGAAGCTATCTGGGGGCCTCCAGCCACCAGTCATCTTATTAGCATACAAGAGATACTCTTATGATTCTGGAAATTCCAAGGGTTTTAGAAGCTGTGTACCGGGAACCAAGGGCGGAGACAAAATACAGTTGGCCCTCTGTATCTGTGGATTCTGCATCTATGAACTGAACCAACCACAGATCAAAAATATTTGGAAAAAGATATTTCCAAATATTTTTTGTGTACTAAACATGTACAGTTTCCTTGCCATTATTCCCTAAATAATACAGTATAACTATTTACATAGCATTTACACTGTATTGGGTATTATAAAGAATCTAGAGACAATTTAAAGTGTACAGGAGGATGTGCATAGGTTATATGCAAATACCACACCATTTTGTATCAGAGATTTGAGCATCCTAGGATTTTAGTATCTGAAGGAGGTCCTGGAAACAATCCCCTACAGACACTGAGGGACAACTGTATATGTGTTTTCTTATAGTATCACTGGCTCTTTGTGAATACATTCTTCTAAGTGATATAAACTGAAGTGATAAGCTTGAGATGGGCTAAGTTGAATAAAGCACGTGTTAATTATTTGATTCCTTTCTTGTTTTATTCCAAAAGTCTTAGATCAGTGTTGTGTTTCTTGATGCTCATTCTGGCTCATTTCCATTGGATATTTTAGTTACCATCAGTGTCCTTTTCACTGTAGAAGTTCTCATCTGTGACTGTCCCTTCATTACAACCTTCTCAGACCCGTAAGCCAGAAAGCCTCAATGCATGAAACCTTCTCTGACTCAAAAGGAGACAAAAATCTCTCATAAGTACATTCACTCAACACTCATCAGGTTTTATTACACACTATGTGCCCAGAGCTGGACTAAGCCCTGGGTGCAATGTGCATTATCTTATAAGCAGCAATGGTCATCTACTTTGAGCATGCCCACCATGACTGCAGGCTCTCCTCAAATGCCCACGTTCACAATAACTTTTCAACTACTCCCCAGGGCTTTGCATTACTGGATTCCACTCATTCTCCACTCCTATTTTCAAAGATCTACCACTTATCCTATCACTCTTTCTTCTCATGTCAGAGTGGCGTTTAATGTACCACTATCTGTAATTTATTTTCTTTAGTAATAGGTTTCCTTTTATGCTTCAATATATAAAATAGATCAAAGAGGAAAGCTCATGGTTGAAACAGGAGTGAGGGGAGCCTAGGGACCACTTGGTCTGGCCCCCTGGGCACCTTGCTAGAGCATATAATCCTGCTAGAAGAAGGTGGGGAAAACCTTGGTCTAGGGTTGTGTCCAGGCGGTGCCACATAAGAAGGCTGTGCCCCTCTCTGAGGCCCCCACCATCTGCCTGCCCATGACTACTGGAGCAACAATGTTGTTTGGAGATGTTCATGCCAGTAGGAAAGGAGTTTGTCAAGGAATTCCAAGAAAGAGTTTATCAAGAAAGTTTGAGGAGATTTAACATGTAGATTGAATGATGGCTTAGTTCATTTGGGCTGCTGTAACAAAATACCATAAACTAGGTAGCTTATAAACAATAGAAATTTATTTTTCATGGTTATTGACCTACATTTCCACCTCATGAGTTTGTCCCAGTGTCGTTTACTTTACAAATAAAAAGTGAAGTCACAGTGTGGTCAGAATTTCACAAGTTGTTATTGGAGCTAGGACTGGAACACAAGTTCTCAGCGTCTGATCCTGCTAACTTCTTTTGTATCCTCCACACATAGGTCATATATGACTTCCTATATAGATCTGGTCCTCACCATCCATTGTTCCCTGCTTCCACCCCTCCAACATGAAGCAACCACCCCCTCCAACACGAAGCTTCCACAAACACCTTTCTACCTGTAGCAGAGTTTCCATCAAAACTGTCATTTCCATGGAAATTAACTTGCACCTTCCCCCCAACTCCCAATAAGTAGAAGGTGGCATTTCTTTCATTTTCATAAGATACATTGCTTTATTATTTTTACATCTAGGCATTCTGCATGATTTTTTCTAAAGGCTAGGAAATGTGACCCTGTGTTAATTTCCATGGCTACATACCCAATCATCCAACAGTGGCTTAGTGGCATATGATATATTCAATACATTTTAAACACTGCTGCATTTAAAAATAACTTTAAAAGGTTGTAAATGTCAAATTGAGATTTGAAATATGTCAGATAGCTGTCATTTTTACACCCTTCATTAATTTCAATTGGACTCAGTGAATTGTATTTGACAAACTGTTATCATACACTGACTATAAGCATGCTACATTTATGTAGCACATCCCTGACATAAGGAATGTTTTGAGGGAAACTTTAATAAATGACTGCTCTTTGACCTCCTAGGTGACATGAGACAATCAGATGACAAGTAAGGCAGCATTCAACTCTAAGGTTTTCCAAATGGTGGCATTTGGAAAATCTTCAAGAGGCTTATTCACAAGTGGAAGTGTCCACTGGAGAGTTTCCATAACAAAAATAGATAACGTTTGCTCTCGGTACAAAACTACAAAATTTGGACCACAGCTAAGGCAAAGAAGTCATGATTTAGAATTTCCAGTTGGCAGATCTGAGCAGGTGGAGGCATGCATGAAAGAGTGAGGTCTGGTTATAAAAACAATATCATTATTGAAATTAATAGCAACCACCAACTATTAAGTGCTATATGAAGAGCAAGATACAAAGAACATTAGCACTTAAAAGACCCAGGTTCTAGTGTCAGACTGTGGAAGTTCAAATGCTTGCTCTGCTACTTACTCTGTGATCTGGGGCAAGTCACTTAACATCTAGGTGCCTTAATTTTCTGATTTGTAAAATCAGGATAATAATATTACTTTGCTCACAGGGTTACTGTGAGGATAATCTGTGTTCAGTGAATGTGACTGTTATTATTATATAGCAGGTCTGTGCTACGTATTCTGCACAGACTCAGTTAATTCTCAACCACCCTGTGAAATGAATATTACTAGTGACATTGCTTATTTACAAATGGAGGCGTGAAAACTCCAAAGCATGTTACTTTGTCTAAAGTTACCATGTAGTAAGGGGTAGAGTCAGGGAGTTTGGTAACTGAGGACACCTTTTAGGTCAGTTTGTTCATCTGTAAAAGGTGGTGATTGAACTTGAGGGTCCCCCGACATCAACCATTATTAAAGTCAATTACACTAGGAGGTAGCCCACTGTCACCCACTGAGGAAGATGAGCTACATAAATCCAAGCCCCCAGTCCCAGAAAGCCAGGTTTATGCCCTGCCAGGACTGGGCAGTGGTTTTTACAACATGTACATCGTCATATTTTCTCCCTTTTCAAGAAAATCAGTCAGGCTTTGTGTGTATGCATGTTAGTGTCTCCAAGCCCCCAGTCCCAGAAAGCCAGGTTTATGCCCTGCCAGGACTGGGCAGTGGTTTTTAAAACATGTACATCGTCATATTTTCTCCCTTTTCAAGAAAATCAGTCAGGCTTTGTGTGTATGCATGTTAGTGTCTTATTTTTAACACAGCCATAAAGAAAATGTCAATAAGTAAATAACCTGCTAAGTATGTTCTTAAAATGCAACTGTGGAAGAAATTTTTCATGGAAACTACTAATTTTTAAAACCCTGTATTGCACTGAATAATGAAAATTGTTCAATTTTATCATTTGTTTTCTTTTTATCTTAGCGTTAGCATAGAAAAGCATTTGAAAATCAACCAATAACAAAGCAGATTTTTTAGGAGTCTTTAAAGATCATTGTGTCCAGAGTGTTTTGGGTTCCCAGCTCACCCTTGCTTTCATCTTTACAAACAAGTGACTTGATCAAAACAGGCTAGAGGGGGCACATGTTGCTACTCAGCTGATTATACCTGAGGTCATGCCAATCTTCTGCTTTAAAACAAACAAACATACTATCTGACTTCTATGAGCAGTTTTATATTTTTTGAATATTATTAACTAATTAAAAAACACCTATGAATACTATTATGGAGACAATAATACTTCTCTGCAGGCCATTTTTAGCCCATAGTGGGGCATTTCATCACTTTAGATTTAACCCAATTCTTCACATTTT
The DNA here is from genome assembly GCF_000696425.1 of Galeopterus variegatus. Classification (NCBI taxonomy): domain Eukaryota; kingdom Metazoa; phylum Chordata; class Mammalia; order Dermoptera; family Cynocephalidae; genus Galeopterus; species Galeopterus variegatus. The sequence continues at coordinate 394,167 of NW_007726813.1, read as the reverse complement.
GCACAGGACCCTTTCCTTCACCCAGAGAGAAGGTCAAGGTCACCTTTGACTTCTTCAGGGTCATGCAATGAGGTGGCAGCAATTGCGAGGAGAACCCAGGCTCCCAGGTTTCCGTGCCTTGGATATTTCACTACATTATTCTGCCACTTCTACTTGTATATAAGACAGTGGTAAGGTTGTGTGGTCTGTTCACTAACACAAGAGAGGAAATATTAATTTGCTTTTATATTTGAGGAGTGGAAAACACTTATAGGTTGGATTCATAGGCTAAGGACTATGGGAAATAAAAGGAAGATTTTCCAGCCTGTGTTTTGCTAGTTGCATGAGGAAGAGAGAAACACATAAAGATCAACAAGAATGTGTGGCCCGCCCTAAGGGTTGGGTGAATAAGCAAGGAGCAATGGGGACTGCTGGGGAAACTGAGGCCAGTCACTTCCAGGTTCATGCAAGCCATGTCCTGTAACAGTCAGTTTCTTAAAGCTCATCAGTCCCTCAGACCCCTCTCTCTTTTCGTTCTCCCATAGAGTAAGCATAAAAGCCTCCTAAAGTGTGAAAGAGAGTGATCTCGCTGACCTGTACACTGCAGGTCATTGATGGGTCTGACAGCCCGGAAGCAAGTGCTGCCTTTATCTCACTGGGGGATTCAGCCCCCTTCATATCAGTTATGTTTAAGTAAATGAGGAATCTAAGGGTGAAATTATAATTTATGAGAACTGCATGGAGCTTCTGACAATACTCATTAACATTCTCAACAACTTTATTTGTTCTAGAACAAAACATATATCTTGTCATCTGATAAGGATTTTTATTATAACAATATTTCTATTTGGGACTGCCCTGTTACTGTGAATAATAAGGGGTGGGGTGAATTTTTTTCCTATATGTTTAGAAATAATTGCTCACTATGGTTTTTCATTAAGGATTAGAGGGCAGTAAATATTGTCTTTATCAAGTCTTGATCGGAAGTTGATTGCTGGTATCTTTTGGACCCATGTGTTGTTTTTGTCAGTGGTTGGTTGTTTTTGTTTTGTTTTATTTTTGACAAAGTAATTAGCAAGTTGCAGATCCTTGATCCTGAGATTGAGACTCCTTGACTCATTTTGTCTCTACTTTTAGTTATTTACTGTGTTTTTTGCCCATGCAAAAATAAACTATAAGTGATACTTTTTCAGTTGTATTATGATTTCAGAAAATGATAAATGTTATAGTTGGCATTTCACAGATTCAGGTGGGGTGTCAGGGGAGAGACTCAAATGTGTGGCATGGCATTTTTTTTTTTAACCATTAGTACCATAACTGAATAAACAGCCAGAATATCTTAATTATAATTAACGGAGACAATGTTCATCACTTAAGAACAAAAAGAAAGGCAAGCAAAACTCTCCAATTAGTCCAAACCATCATTTCCTTAATATTTCTTATGCTGGTTGTGGAAATAGAAATCAAAACAAGTTTCTCTTTTCTTCATTACTCCATTTCTACTTTTGAAAGAAAAAAAAAATCCACATTTTTTTGCCAAAGAAATATTTGAACAAAAGGCTGTGAGATTGAATCTTAGCTTCCAAATTTAAATGCTCATCCAAGGATAACCAGTGTAATCATCTGAGCTTGCAAAGAATACATAATCATAACATCATTTAATTAAATTTCATCAATGCTGTTTGTTTTGGTGCCCATTTGGGTATTAATAACACCGTTGCTGTTTTTAATGCCAAAGGTTTACCACTTAATTATTATCTTTGCTTATTGGAGATGTTAGCATCAATTTGTAGGGCTCTGTAATCACACCCTGGGTGTTGCTTCACCAGATACAGCACGCTTTCCAGAAACAGAAGTCCTACAGCGTGTGCTTGATCTAAAGATGGAGGGGTGGAAATCAAACGAAAACATTTGTTAAATTGTAAAAATGTAACAGAAAGTAAGAACAGTTATTCAGATTGTGAGTAAATTCGATGGGCTGTGAACTGATCACTTTATTGCAGTCTGTTTATAGCATCTTTGCCATTTTCCGAGATGGCAGCCCAGTGCTTTTCATTGTCTTAATTAGATTAAGAATGGATTAGAGGAGCCAAATCTATTATTAAAAAGGCAATTCTGCTGCGTTCCTGAAAACCCCCTTTTGGTTTTTAATTTCTTAAATTCCACTGATGCAAAATAGCAAAGGCCTTACTTGTAATTATGCGCGTGTATGCATTTATTTAAAGGGATGTAAGGGTATTAGGAAAATCAGATCTTCAGTTTTCTTCAAAATTATTTCCGAAGAAATAAGGGAGGGAAGAAAAGAAGGGAGGGAGGATGGGAAGGGATGGGGATGCGGTGAGAAAAAACATAAGGAAACCATGTAATTGTTTTCTTCTTCTTTTGATTTACTCGAACATGAAAGTACAATGCATGCTTACATGACCTGAGAATTTTTCCAGATTCATTTGTTTTCTTAACTTACTTCCATACCTGTAATATTTGAGAATGCAGGTTTCTCATGCTTCTGACTTAGACTGTACATTTTTTGTGTGGGAAACCTGGCATGATGATTATCTGGTTTGCACTTTGCATATCTACTTCTCTCCCCTGTGCCTAGACAAATGCAATTTTCAGCTTAAAGATTTGCGATATAATCTGTTATGAGCATTACACAAGGATTGCTTTGCACTTCAGTTGGAGAAGAGTTGCTGTGTTGGAAAACTGATGTTTTGTTTTTCCAGTAGGTTCCCTAGTTTTAATTTATTGTTGTTTCCCCACCAAACAGTGTCATCGTGAGATGCTATTTTTGTACATATTTTCGCTGCATTTTAAAATTACTGCAGGGTTGTGTGATAAAAATTTCATAGTACTGTACACATACAAACACACACACAAATGTGTGCATGTAAAAACTGGTGAAATTTGAAGAAAGTCTATGGTTTACTTAATAGTATTATGCCAGTGTCAATATCCTGGGTTTGATAATGAGCTATACGAAGGTACTTCAAAAAGATCATGGAAAAATAGTGTTGAAGGATAATGTGAATCTTTCCATGACCTTTTTGAAGTACCCTCATTGTTATGTAAGGTGATTTTACTAATTATCCTGATTTGAGTATCACATATTGCACACAGGTATTGATATTCAACTCTGTACCCCACAGATAGGTACTATCAACTATGTTACAACTAAAAAGAAAAAAAGATGATCTTGGAGAAATCTGGGTGAAGAATACACGAGAACTCTGTACTATTTCTGCAACTTTTTGTGGGTCTTGGATTATTTCAAAATAACAAGTTAAACAATGTAATGTATAGTTTTAGTCCATTAACTACCAAACTGCTACCAGCAAATATTGATCCCTACTTGATCTATATTAAATTACTTTTGTTTTAATAACTGACACTCAGATATCACCAGACTTTTGAACACTCATTATTCTTTTCTCCTTTCCTACTTACCCAGTGCAAATACCCCTTAGTATATGGTCTATAGTTAAATGGTCTTTAGCCCCAGAGCCTAACACCATGCTTTGCACATAGACTTCCCAGTGCATTTAATTGCTGAATATTTACATAGGAAGGTAAGTCATAGAAGGATGGTTAAGTGAATAAAGAACCACTATGCTAGCACAATACTTGCTACACAGTAAACTCCGTGTATATTCTGAATGAAGGAATAAGTTAATTAATTAATTATGTTTGCATGTAAATTTTGTACCTTAGCAAGATAGGACTAAGTGACTGCTGAGACATTTGTTCTTTTAAGAACTTTGTGATGGACCCAGAGTCTTAGATTGCGCATTAATTGTCGTTGCTTCGGTGTGGTGCTTTGCTTGGGATTGGAGGTCTTGAAGTGATACCTAATTTAGGAGGACTGTGACAAAATTTATCCCTAATTACCTGTCCCTCAAATGGGAATCAACACCATCAGCAACACACGGTGGTGGTGATAATGGTTATCATTTGAGCAATTAGTATTCTAAGCACATTACATGCATTCCCTCACTTTAATTTTACTCCATTACTAGCTAAGAGTTTAGTAAAATCACTTGTTCAGGGTCACCCGTAGTTGGCTTGTGAATGGCAGAGCTGTGGCTCGAACCGAGGAAGCTTGACTCCAGAGGGCTTGCTCTTAACCATCCCCTGGATGGCCTCCCTGCCGTACTTGTGCCCTTATCCTCTTAAATGGTGAGTGGTTATCAACCCTGGAAATGTATTAGCATCATCTGGGGAAATCTTCTTGGACCCATTCCCAGATATACTTATTTCTTGTGTCTGTGGTGGGCATTTTGTTAAACTTCCGAGGTGATTCTAATATGCAGCCATGGTGGGCATTGCTCCCTTAGCTACACAGCAGGTCTCACTCAATGTCTGGGAATAGTGGGAGCTACTCATTCTACTTACAAGTTCATTACGTATGTGCATAACTATAGCAAAGCAGAGTAGTTGTCCCAGCCACCTACGTTTGGGGAGATGGAGCTGGGAGTTTATCCACCTTCTGTGCAATGAATTTCCCCACCTTTTGTTAAGCAACATGCTTTTTATATTCTCAGCTAGAGGCTTTCCATCTCTGCCCCCACCATCTGTCGCTGATGTTCATTTTTAAAGCATTTTACCTGCATAAGGAAGTCTGTTTGCCACCCCCCACCTAATATGTTCTACACTAGAAGTCCTAAAAATTCACCTGTCTAGGGGATGTAGGCAGTTCAGGTAAATGAGTGAAGAAGACAGTACCCTCTTAATAGATGGCAATTGGGGTGGCGGTCATTGGAGAGTGTATGTTCCATATCTAGGGGCACTTGCTACTCAGATCCCATGAGGTAGCCACACAGAAGTGCTGCCTAGTATTCTGGATCTCCCAGCTTTTAGAAGACTCCGAAAATCTAAATTCTTATTTGTTTTGCTTAGTTTTGTTTTGTTTTTCTATTGCAGCGTTACTTGGCAGATAGCTCCATTTGTGTTTTTCAACACTGTGCAGGTCAGTGTTGTGTGCCCAGTAACAATGTGAGAGGATTTGTGTGTAGCTTAAAGTCAGCAGCGGCTTTATTCCACTGCCATTCTGCATTTTGGAATATGTAATTGATGATTCCTCATTAATGACCAAGTGCACCAGGTTTCAATCTTTGTCAGAAATTGTCATTCTGACTTTAGACAAGGCATAGAATTTTCTGAATCCCCTTTTCCCATCTAGGAAATTGAATCTAGAGGAGGGCATTATAGAATTATAGGGGGCATTCAAGGTATGGTCTCTGGAGTAAGATTGTAGTGGATGGGATTCTGTCGCTTCTACTTACCAGCTCTGTGATTTTAAATAAGTAATTTAGCATTGAGCCTACATTCTCTCATCTGTGAAATGGAGACATAAGACACACTCATGGTTGTCCAGCGGATTAAAATAAATTGAGTACAGAAAGTATTTAGACCTATTAAAACACTAGCCCTCATAATAATAAAAGATATATTTAATGAGTACTGTATTTTTAATATACTAAAATCAGGTGCATTTTTTTCAACTGTTGTGAATAGGTTGGAATCATGCCTCTTCCTTTTTCATAATGCTTGTCACTCCTCCCATTGGCATTTAGAGAACTTTCTCTGTTACTCTTCCTTTTCAAAAATTTGTGGAACTGACAGCTTCATGGTGATGGACAAAAATCCAAGTTGTGTAACTCATTCCTACGCCTTCTAATGTGGTCCACACTGATCTGGAGGTTATACTTGTAGAACCAGAGGCAATCTCTTTGGGATGATTAGAAGCAAAGTGTGATTAATAATGAATATATGTATGTATTTTAAGAGTAGGGTTGTGTGTGTAACTCATTCCTACGCCTTCTAATGTGGTCCACACTGATCTGGAGGTTATACTTGTAGAATCAGAGGCAATCTCTTTGGGATGATTAGAAGCAAAGTGTGATTAATAATGAATATATGTATGTATTTTAAGAGTAGGGTTGTGTGAAGTGTGAAGAGTCAATAAATGCCTGTTAACCTTCTCAGAGGTCAACAGTCAGCCGGGAGGCTGGTTATGCAGGGCAGCCTGGAGCATCTGCAGCCTAATTCAGATCTGCCCTTAGATTTGACAATGGTCCATGCAATTAGGAAAACGTCTCCGTAATAATGGTAATCGGTGTAAACCAGTAGGACAGGGCACAGCTGTGGGCAGCACTTGGAGAGAGAAATCAGAACAATTCATATAATCCCAAGAAGCCTCAAGCTATCTCTTTTTCAGTGTAAGTCTACAGTAGTTTTCAATTCCCTCTCCCTCATAATTTACTGAAAAACATTTTAAAAATAAGTGCATAACTCTTGGGTCAAAGACTGTTCACAGTCCTTTTTCTTTCCAACTTGTGAGTAGGTTGGAATTGTGAATCTTCCTTCTTGATAATGCTATTGTGGATTTAAGTATCTGATTCAAACCATGTTTGATACAAACTTTGCTTTTTGGCTTTTATAATTTTCCTCAAGAACTGAGCTCAAACTATGCTGTAGAAAAGATGTGCCTTTGAAGACCTATATGAATTCAGCTTTGCCTCACTTGAAATGTTAATATTTGTAAATGAGATAGCTGAGACCCTAGACTTACAGTCCTCTTCTCTTTCAGTTCTTTGGAGAAGCAATGTTGAGAGAAGAAACGTTTATACTCATCTTTGATTTTCAAAGAAATTTAGAGCTCTGGTCTACCTTCATGTACCCGTTTTTTGTTTGTTTGTTTGTTTGTTTGTTTTCCCCACTCTTCCCCATTTCCCACTTTCTTTAACCCCTAAATAACAGAAAAGCATTCCCTGGATTCTTCCTATAAAAAAAAGATAATGTCTCAATTCACAACCAGCTCTGAATAATTAATGATAATAATGGTGTGAGAATGTTTTGCATTTATGACTGCTTTAGAGTTTTCTGGCTGATCCCAATATCAACACTTAGAAGTAAAAAGGAATGGAAAAGACTTTGGACATTCATTTATCCTTTCATTTACTCATCCATTCAACAAATATTAATAAGTAATTATGTGTGCTAGATATTGTACTGGGAGTGAAGTCTACAATGTGCATAACAAAGGCAGAGTCTCAGTGCATTTTATTGGGAGGACCAGGCAATAATTACATAAGTGAATGAATAAGATCATTTCAGATAATGATAGTTGCTGTGAAGAAAGCAAAACAGGATGATGTCTTTGGAGAGCATCTACTATTGTTGCTTTAGATTGTCAGAGAATGCCGTGCAGGGGCGGTGACATTTGAGCTAAATGACTTGAAAGAAGCTGTGGTGAGGTCTGGGGAAGGCATGCTAAATTCAAAGACCTCGAGATGAGAAGACCAGTGAAGTGGGGAGAATGGCAGGGACATGAAAAAGGTAAGGAGGGGCCAGGTCATCCAGGACCTCCTATGCCATGGTGAGGATGTTAATACAGAACCATTGCTTTACTGCCTACAGTATTTCTAATGGGATAAGAATTTTTCCAGTGCCCTGCCCCCTGATTGGGTGTAGAAATGAAGCAAGGTCATAGAAACACAAGTAGACTGATGCCATCACCACCACAACACTGAGCTCATGAAGTAGAGGCACTGCCTCATTTGTTTTGCACCCCTGGGCACCGAGCATAGGGATGTTATTAGCAAACATGTTTGATAAACTGAGCTGCAGTGTTTTCAAAGTGTGGCCATGGCCCACCTGCATCAGAATCTTCTTGGGTTGCTTATTGAAAATGAAGATTCCAAGTCTTCACTGCAAACTTATGAATTCAGAATTTCTGAGAGAGGAGCTGTTAATCTGTATTTTCAACAAACTCTGCTGGGGAATTCTTATGCATAGAAAATTTGAGAATTGGCCTCATTTTCACTTTGTACAAGAAGTTCCTACTATATTACAAAAACCTTAAAGGCAAAGGTGTTTAGGCTAATATGTGTGTGTATTCATGAGAAATTGCTGCTGGCAGGTGCATATGTTTACACTATTTTATACACTAGATCGTAATAACAGTACATAAAGCATTTTGATTTTTTTTATGAATTCAAGCAAAATGAGTGAAACCAGGAAATTATGTTTCTACTTTTGTTTTATTTTGTTTGTTTTATTTTATTAACAAAAAGTAAACAGGAGCTTGGCCGAGGGAGACGTGGGATGAGAAGGGCTCCTCTGGGCTACCAGTACCAGCAAACCTCTGAAATCCAAGAGCTGAGGACAGAAAATTCCACATAAATGCAGAGTGCTGTAAAGTATGCCAGGCTTTAAAAACCTATATTGCCTTAATGAACTAATTTTTTAAAAGAAGAAGAATTGGATAAAGCTATGAGTTGTGAGTCCATATCTGGCCAGGCTTTAAAAACCTATATTGCCTTAATGAACTAATTTTTTAAAAGAAGAAGAATTGGATAAAACTATGAGTTGTGATTCCATAAATGGCCGAGTTCTATCCAAATGTTGGCAAACATTTAGATTCTTCTACTCCCCTACTCAGGGTGGAGAAAGATGTCAGAGGAAAAGACTCAGCATTAAGTGGCATGGTTCGAGTGTGAATATTGTTCCCCCTCCGAGTACGCTGTTTTTGAAAATTGCTCAAACACTGTAGACATGGCAATTGCTTACAGTGGTGTTTCCAAAGATGAAAATGACAGACCCTCAGAGGGAAGGAGGAACATGGCCTGAGAGCTATTTTGCCTCATGTACATTCCAATCACAACAACCAGGGAGGTGGCCAGGAGGGCGAAAATTCCTCCATCTCATCTGTACAGCTTCTGTTTTGTTTGCTCCTTTCTGATATGAGTATTTCCCTCTTTCACTCTCTTGCCACGTGATCATCACTTTCCTCTTGCTGCTACCTGTTTCCTAACAAAATATAGAATTGTTTGCACTTATGGCAGGAAAAACACAAAAGGTGGATTTTTTTTTAACAACATTCTCTTAAAATCTTGTCTCGCCCAAAAAAATGACACTGTAAGACACTGCATAAGATGACAGAAGGGAAGGGTTTGCTTTAGAGCTTCTAGCCCAAGAAATAGGGCTGCAATTATTTACTCAAGAACCAACTGCTTTGAATGTGTATTATTTAATAAAGTCCCATCCTCCTCTCTTAAAAAGAAGAGGCTGCATTTGTTCCATTTTCGCATACTGAGTTCTACTTATTATTATTGTTGTTGGCCTGTTTTATTCAATGACATGATTTCTACAGATAATTACCGAGGATGACTGAGTCCTCTTTTCCCAACTTGTTTGGTTTCTCTTTATCATTTTAGAGAACACATGAGAATTTTTTATTTATTTTTTATTTTTTTTTTTACTTTTTTTTCAGATTCACCACCTCTAGTCAATTTAACCAGTGCAATTTTGCTCTCCTCTTCAACCTTATGCTTGCCACCAAACCTAACATTCCTGCAATCTGGCAGTCTGCAGGCTGCACTTAGGCCAACAGGATTTTGTTTAACCAACACACTGACTTTTTTTTATTACTGAATTTGAATGCCTTTGGATGAGTAAGCCCCCCACTTTTCACAACTGCCTCCCACCTGGCTGCCTCACACATTCATGTCTCTGAAGGAATCCTGGCAAGACCAACTCCTGTGTTGATTTTCTTTTGCAGCACCTCCATCTTTTTTTCTGCTTGTGCAACTGCTAAGTTTTGGGGAGTGTGTGCACATGTTGGTTGTGTTGCTACGTGTTGATGTTGTTGGTCATGTGTTTATATGACTTGGGTAAGGGTGTTCTATGTGAGTTATGTGTGCTTTGGTTGTACGTATTCGTTGTGCATGTGTGTTGGATTGTGTGTGGGGGGAGGTTATTTTTAGGTAGCAATGCTAGTGGAGCAGCTGGATGTTTGGGTTTTGTTTCTTCCCCCCTCCCACATTAAAATTAAATAAAGTCTATCTCCTTTGGGAGGTTTCAATAATTATCTTAAAGTTTGGTGGTTTTCATGATTTACTTGGCAATATTTACCACATGCTGATGTACTACTTCTTACACTCCCAAAGACAAAAATCCTGATATAACAAGTTTCTCGTCCAGTTAGAAAAGAATATTCCAATCCTTGGGTATTTTGACTCTGTCAGTTAAAACTTCAGGGTTCAGGAACTTTTCTTTAACAAGAGCTGATGGTGTTCTTTTAACTTAGGACTTTATAACAAGAAGATGTGCTGGAAATGACAAAATATATTCTATGATCTGTTTACCAAACATTTAGCTGAAGTGTTTATCTGCGGATACATTACATAACATAGAGAACTATAAACTAGGTGCTCCTTGCATTAACACCCATCCTGTTTCATTAAGAACTGTTCACCCTCTTCACTAGGTCTACCTTCTCTTCTTTCATCACCTGGTTCTGAGTTATTTGCTCATTTTCAGAGTTGCATTTCTTGAGACCTCATTTAGCAGATTGCTTTTTTGAATCATGGCTGGTTTACCAAAAGCAGAGACCTCTCACATTGCCTCTTCGCAGTGGGTGCAGGTTCAGGCCTGGGGCACTCATTTTCATCACCTGTATGCTAGTCCAAGCAACTGCTGTTCCAAATTTTTTCCTTGAAAAGTGTTTGCAAAGCTGGGACTAAGATGAATTTGCGCACTGCCTGTCACAGCTCCCTGTTATTACCGATATGTTTAATTCCATGTGCTGAGATGTGGCTTTGTAAAATACAAGGCCATTTCCTGGTTACAGTCCCCCCTACCACAGATTTATTTTTTTAGTCAATGTTTACCTTGATTATTTTATTATCACATATCACCTCACTGAAGCCATGCAAAATGTTATGGTTTAACCATTACTCACATTTTACTTAGTTTTCTCTAGGAGCTATACTTATAACAATGCTTATGAATTATGAAATATTTACTGGTGTGTGTGTGATCATTTTTTTATGTGTCTGTGTATCTCAGATAAGGAATAAACAAAGGTAGAGGTAAAAAAAAAAAACCTGTAAATTAGATAAGGAAAGTCATCTCAGGTGTATCAGTTATCTACTGCTGTGTAACAAATTACCACCAAACTCCATGGTTTCACAATAATAGACATTCAATGATGCCCACAGTTTTTGTGAGTCAGATATTTGGGAGTGGATTAATTGAATAGTTGCAGCTCAAGATCTCTTATGAGGTTGCAGCCATGATGTCTGTCCCAGCTGTGGTCATCTGAAGGCTTTACTGGGGCTGGAGGATCTTTTTCCGGGTAGCTTAATTGCAGTGACTGGCCAGTTGGTGCTGGGTTGGCAGGCAGCTTGAGTTATTCCCTGCTGGGGTTCCTCCACAGGTTGCTTGATTGTCTTTGTGATATAACAACTTTCTATCCCCAAAGCAAGAGAGTCAAGAAAAAAAGAAGAAATGTATTTTATGACCCAGCCTCAGGACCCACTGTTATTTCTGCCACATACTCCTTGTTAGAAGTGAGTCACTGAGTCCAGCTCACATTAAAGGGGAGAGGGATTAGGCTTTGGAAGGAAGAAGTGTCAAAAAATTCATGAACGTATTTTAACATGACCACATCATATTTCTGTAATTTTTAACTTTTAATAATACCCATATATTCCACAAATTGAAATAAGTGAGTCACTGAGTCCAGCTCACATTAAAGGGGAGAGGGATTAGGCTTTGGAAGGAAGAAGTGTCAAAAAATTCATGAACGTATTTTAACATGACCACATCATATTTCTGTAATTTTTAACTTTTAATAATACCCATATATTCCCCAAATTGAAAAAGATTTTCATTTCTTTTTTTTTTTTTTTTTTTACCATTCTCAAAATGTGATCATCAGAAGTCCACTGTGAAAGGCAGGGTTCTTCAGGTACACAGAATGGTCTCAGGCTAGACAATATTATGTGGTTTTTCATGCTGTGTGTTTCTGTCATGGCTTCTGAGATTGGTTGCTATATTTAATAAAACTAAAAGCATTGATTGGTATTGTCTATAAAACAATTGTAGTCTTCACTATTCATTTGGCTAAGTGGCTATTTTTAAATCAAAAACAAAAACATGACTAGGTCAGTGGCTTATAAACATGAGTTTTGCATATGATTCACCTGAAGCTTTTTGAAAATAAAGATTCCTGGACACTGGCCCAGATCTACTAAATTATAAATTGTAGGGAATGGAACCCTGGGAATTGTTATGTTTTTTGAAAGCTCCAGGTGATTCTGATATAGCCAGTTAGAGCTGTGTTTTGGAACCATAGCCATACATAATCAATTATATCCACCAACTAAAATCACTTGAAAAGGACGACATCAAGCAAAAGGGAAATCATTGGCACTGTCATGATAATCAACCTTATTTTGCCTTCAGAAAAGACTTGGTCTGGGTTTTAGGCACTTTCCCAGCACCAGCCCTTTGACTGACAAGGACTGTCTGGTTCTGTAGCTGTGTCCCCGAAGGCAGTAACACTAGGGGCCGCCACAGTGGTAAGGGCACTGGCTCAGAAATGCATTGTTCACGCTTTCCTGAAGACAATGACTCTCTTTCTGATTAGAGTTGTCCTCCTTTTACCCAAAGGCTTTCCGTGCAACCAAGGGAGCATAACAATGACATGAGGGCTTGGAAGAGAAATGTCTTCATTGATTTTTATTTCATGAATTGGAGCCTCCATAAAAATGGCACAGACTTGTTTTACATTGTCAATTTGTGGAACTGAGTAAAGGACTGTTAAAACCCATCCATTTTCCCAAAGTTTAAACCACCTTAATGAATTAATCCATAGATAATGGATTGAATTTAGTGCAATTACCCTGGTAAGTAAGACTTGTTAAAAAGAGATAAGGCAACACACTAAAGAAACAGCAATTTCAGCTATTAACTGGATTTCATCTGAGTTCTAATAACTCTGTATATAAGTTTCCTTTGAAAAGACAGAATGTCAGGTTCCACTATCAATGTAGTGACCAGATGCTGGAGTTCACCAGTTAATACTACAGTGTGGGAAAAGACAATCATTCTGACAGCCATTTTCACAACAGCCTTAAGATTCCTAGCATGTTTATTTGATATTCCCTGGTAAATATTTATAAATATAAGGATTTGATTCAATTAGGAAGCTCATCCTTGTTCCAACTCTACTCCTTATGACTTTAAATTATCCTAGTTACATCTATAGAGATCCACATTATTTTGAATAAACTGGTTAAAAAAAAAGTTTCTATAGGTATTACACAAAATAAGGATGATTGCAAGAATGTCTTGTATTTGTAAAGAACTTTGCAGTTGAACATCATTGTTTTAGAGATCACTCTTCACATATCAAATCTCCATTCCCAGGCATTAGAAGAAGTTTAACACACAGCCCTACCTTTCAAAAGGCTGCCCTAGACTACTTGGAACCTTATTTTTAGTAACTTATCTACACTTATGTTCTAGTTCTTACTCTTACCACTATATTCAGGTCTTCATCCCTCATTTAAAAAAAAAAAAAAAAAAAAAAAAATCAGAAAGCTCCTAAGTGACTTCTCCATTTTACACTGTCTTGCTATATGTATTGTTTTCAAAGACATCACTGTCATTTTCTCTTTTCCCTATTCAAAAATCTTCAGTTGTTTCAGATACTTATAGGTACAACCCAAGGGCCACAGCTTAACATCTGAGGCCCTTCCTGGTCTAGATTTTCATACATTTCCAGCACTGAATTCCCTTATCTTCCCTCATGGTATTCTATCTTGTATGTTTCTTCTTTGCTCATGGTCTGGGGTTTCTCCTACTGTGATGATATTCTACCTCCTGAAACTATACTATAGGTCCCCATGTATGGCTCCTCCTTTCTAAAACATTCTTTTCCTCTTTTCATACCCACTGATCCCCTCCCATCTCTGAGTTTTTATGCCATTGGGATGCAGCATGGCACAGTATAAGGCAGTGTAAAGAATGTAGGCTTTAAAGCAAGTTGGCTAGGTTCAAACTCTGCCTCTACTTGCTAATTTTATGACCTCGAATGAATAAACTCTCTGGCTGCAGGTTCATTTTCACACAGGAGGTAACCATGCCTACCTTTAAGAATATGGTGGGGGTTAAGTGAGGATTGAGAAAGCCTTTAGCACATTGCTGTTGTTGCTAATATTCTGCAGTTGACCATTTGCTATAATATCCTTGTACAATCCATTGGCTTTTTAGCTGTGTATTGTTTGTGTTGCTTTCCAAATATATTGGCAACCACCTAAAAGAAGCTTGTGCCTTTGGATCTTCCACAGTTGCATCTGGAATAGAGCTTTGCATAAAGTAATAATAATGGATAATTATCATAACCTTAAATACCTTACTTATTATCATAAGGACTTACTCTAAGTCAAGTACTTTGCTATGTTATTTCTCAAAATATTCTGTGAAGTAAATCCTATTATCATCACCATTTTCCACATTAGAAAAGTTGGGCTTAGAGATCCAACGTCTCATAGCATATAAGTGCTAGAACAAGATGTTGAACCAAGCCAAATGGTTTAGTGTTAAAATTTTGACGTCTAGAAGAAAGACAAAGAGAGAGAAAGAGAGAGAGAGAGAGAGACCTAGGTTCAAATATTGATTTACTATTTTCTAGATGTGTGACCTTGGGTGAAATTCCTAATCTCTGCAAACCTCAGGTTCCTCATCTGAAAAATGAGGGTATTAATAGTATTTACCTCTTAGGATACTTGTAAAGATTAAATGAGATAACCCATGTTAAAAGACCTGGCCTGTTCTAAAGGCTCTATAAATGTTAACTGTAATATTTAATCACTATGCCTGTAAAACATGTGCACTTAAATCTTATGCACAATGCCTTGTTGTTACATATTTTTCAGCTGGTTGTTTTCACATCTTAGTCTCTCTGGACCAAAATAGTTAAAATGAGTCATAGAAAATCCAGGACTGAGCAGGTACATGGATTGACTTCACACCAGTACATAAACCAGGATGGTGTTTTTCAGACTCTGAACACTTTCAAGGCTTACTGATGAGGCGATAATAACATTCCATGCTCACCTTTGCGGTGTCCAGTAAATACACACATCTGATTTTCTCATAGTTATAGAGAAAGTCAACTATATTAAGGGAATAAAACTCTCCAGGATTTGGGGAAATTATTTCACTTCTTGTGCCTCATGACACCACCCAGGGTGTGTTATAACCACCCAGAAAGACACTGCTTGCTGTATCTTGCCATGGTTCAGTCTCTATGTAGAAAAGGAAGAGGAAGAAGAAAAAAGAAGAGGAAAACATGGGACACGGCTGTGGCTGTGGGAAATCCAAGTCTATGCCTTTGTACTAGGCAGTAAGTGGTGATTTCAGCAAAATCTTCAGTCTCAGGAAAATCTCCAGGTGAACCCACACTTCCCAAAATGTTTATTATTTAAAATATAATCACCATTTATAATACACTTAAAGCCAAACTGGAACAGTATTCTAGGAATGTAACATGTAAGAGGGTCACTACTCAGAAGGGAAATTAGCAAGGCAGAGATGCATGGAGCTATAGATGTGAGTAGCTTTTCTCTACTGGGAAAGTCCCAGGGTGGGAAATTGTCAACTGAGGCAAAATTTTGGAGATTTATTGATTTTTGGTCCACCTCAGAAAGTATTCCCCAGCATCCTCATGTAGCTGAAAGGGCTTTAGATCCCTGGCAGAGATTGCTCCTCTATCATCGTACTTGTGGTTGTTATTAAATCATTCACTCGTTCAACGGTAATTCACTGAGTGCCTACTATGTACCATGTGCTGTTGTGGCTGCTTGGGTTATAAGCTAGATGAAATCCCCGCCCTCTTGGTGCTTGCATTATAGTTGGGAAAGACAGTCAATAACCTTGGAAGTAAACAAACACGATAACTTCAGCTAACAATTGAGGCTGTGAAGAAAAGACAATGAAATAATGGAATAGGGAGTGACAGGAAAAGGGGATATTTCATAGAGGGTGGTCAAGGCAGAGTTCATGGAGGATGTGATATTTGCTCTAAGGCTTGAACATTGGGAAGGCATCAGCTGTGAAAAGATATGGAGTATTCCAGGCAGAGGAAATAGCTATGGCAAAGGTCCTAAGAACCCTGCTCATTGTGACCAGAGATAGAAAGAGGTTGGGCATGACTGAATAGTAGGGATTCAGGAGGAGAGGGTAGAGGATGATGAAGGCTGGGGCCAGCTTATGTATGATCTTGTGGCCCTAGCATGGAGTTTGAGAGAGTTCATTACTGCCCCTCCAGTAAAGAGTCTTTGAAGGCATAGAATTGAGCTAACTTTCATTGACATTTACCATCTTCCTGCTACTTTTCCAAATGCTTTACACCATTTATTTAACTCTCACAACTAACTTATGAAGTACATATCATAATGCCCATTTTACAGATTGGATAAGTATAATACAGAGGTCAAATGATTGCCCAAGGGTACTAATTAACAGATCTAGAATCTGAACTCAAGTCTCTTTGACTCCCAAGCCCATGTATTTCTACCATGCCTCTCTGTCCTAGTTAATTGCTGACTAAATGATACATATATTCATTCAAAAAAAGTAATTGATTTAATATTCTAGTTCTGCTTTAGTTCTTTTTAATATATGTTAATTATGCTTTTCTTTTTAATACAAAAAAGTATACAAATAAAAACTTGAAAAAGGAAAAAAAAAAGAAATGTGTACCAGTTGGATTAAAACGGGCATGTGTATTTATGTTTAAAAAGAGAAAGCCGGACACCACTTCCACGCAGGTGGCCCACCACAGTCATTGCCACAGCCATAGCTGCTGAAAAAGTGGTTCAATGCCACAACAGCAGCCACTGCCACTGTGCAAGCAGCCTGCCAGACACTCAAATGTCCTTTCCTTGTGCATTGACACAAGGAAAGTCACCAGCAGAGACCAGAAAAGGAGGACATTTCTCTCCTCAAAGGTCACTCCAGAGTAATAGAAGCAGCAACTGCTCTACCAGATGACCAGACATCAACATAGAGATACTAGAAACACAGAAACCAAGAAAATATGATACCACCAAAAGAATACAGTAATTCTCAAATACCAGATCCCATAGAGCAGGAAATCCTTGAAATGACTGAAAAGGAATTCTGAGCAACAATCGTAAGGAAACTCCCTGAGATACAAGAAGACTCAGTTAGACGACGTAATGAAACAAGAAAAAAAATCCAGGAAATGAAGAAGGAAAATTACAAAGAGATTAATACCTTAAAAAAGAATGTAGCAGAACTCATGGAACTGAAAGATTCACTCAATGAAATAAAAACACAAATGATAGCTTAAGCATTAGGATAGAACAAGCAGAAGAATTTCTGATCTTAAAGACAGTCTTTTTGAAATAACCCAGATAGACAAAAAAAGGAAAAAAGAATTTTAAAAAGTGAAGAAAATCTAAGTGAGTTTAGCAGACAACTTAAGAGCACAAACATTCAAATCATGGGTGTTCCAGAAGAGGAGGAGAAAGGAAGAGGCATGGAAAAACTTTTCAGTGAAATAATGACAGAAAACTTCTCTATTGTTTTTAATTCCTTATTGCATATATTTCTGTTGTAATTTTAGTTATTTCCTACTTATGTTAGCTTTTGATCTAGTTTGCTCTACATTTTCTATTTTCTTAAGGTGGAAGTTTACATTACTGATTTGAGGTTTTTCTTATTTTTAGTACAGCTGTTTACAAGTATAAATTTTCCTCTAAACAGTGCACGGGCCCTGCATCCTATTGTCCCAACCCGTGGGATATTCAACGCGGACCCTGGAGGGGGGAGTGGGAATTGGATGGGACAAGAGACGAGAGAAATGGAGACAAGACAGTATTCTGATCAAGACTCATTTATTAGCCAGAAGGTCACAGCTTATATAGCCAGCAGGAGGGAATCAGCAGATAAGGAAGTGAGCAGCAGATGGTTTACTGAGAAAACCACAGGGCGCGTTGTTCCGGTAAATGGAAAATTCCCCTGTTATCTATGGAAAGTTGCAAAGTTACCTACACCCATAGTGCACAGGAGGGGGAGGGACAGAAGATAACAGCAAACAAGGCTCTGAGGCCTCGAGGCAATAGCCGGGCTCTATGGCTCCAGACAGGCAGGCTCTTAGGCAACAGCCGGGCTCTATGGCTCTGGACATCCTATAAATTTTGATACATTGTGCTTTGATCTTTATCTCAAGGTATTCTCTAATTTCCCTGTGATTTTTCCTTTTACCCATTGTTTATTTAGGAGAGTGTTGTTTAATTTATGAGTTTTCTAAATTTCCTTCTGTTATTATGGTCAAAGAACATATTTTCTATGATCTTAGTCTTTAAAAAAAAAAAGGAAAAATTTAGAAAAATAAAAAAAATTTTTCATGGAAAGATTCCCATTATCTTTCAATTCTATTTTTCCATGAACTTTTTGAAGTACCCTTATGTTTCTATTGTTTTACTGATTTTTTATGCAATTTACTTGTTAAGCTTAGAAAAATTTAATTTCTGTTCTTGATTTCTTTTTACTAAGTGGACTTGTTGATTTGCTTAGAAATCAATTTTCCTTCAAAAGTTTATTCATCTTCCTCTGCTGAAATTAATTTGATATTTTCATGCTTTTGGAAGAGTGTAAAGAACTATTTCAAATAATCGTAGAGATTATAAAATGAAATACATAAATTTTAATAAGTTTTAAAAAAAAAGAAAAATAAATAAAAAGGGAAAGCCAGTGTTGAGAACAAAGAACAAAGAAATAAATATAAATAAATAATAGAACAAAGAACAAAGAAATAAATTACTGATGGCAAAGTTTAAAATACTAGTGAGGAGACCTTTTTTAATTCTACCAAGGGCAATGTCTTTGAATTTCTTCTCCATTATTCCTACATTCCATCCATTATCAAGTTCTGATAAATTTACCTTCTGAACCTCTCCCCATGTCCCCTACTCTCTATGTTCACAGCTGCCACCCCATCCAAGTCACCATTAGTTTTCCCCTGGAAGCTTGTTGGAAGACCAGCTGATCCCCACACAGCCACTTAGCCCCGTCAATCAGTTCTCCACCGTGCAACTAGATTAAATATTTTAAAGGAGAAATTGGACCATTGTATCCATATTGTCCATCCTTAAATCACTCACAAGGGGCTTCCCATTGTCTTTAGAATATAGACCCAATGGCTTAACATGGTCTAGAAGGCCTAAGACTCACCTCAGTCTCTGAGCTCCTGCCCAGGGCCATCTCCCTTTTCTTGCGATCAGCATAGCTTTTTCTTATTTTAGATTCATCTCACCTTTTCTGAGAATGCTATCCCCACTCCCTATCCCCTTAGTCTTTGCCTATTAATTTCCATTCCTCCTTCAAATTTTTCTTTGAATGTCACTTCCTCAGAAAAGCCCTCCCTGACTTCTCAACTCCCCAGGCTAGGTCAGGACCCCTGTCACACATTCTCAGAAACACTTTGGCCTTTTCTTTATAACGCAGATAGTGGATTGCAGTTATGTTTTTGTCCGATTGCTTATCTGCCCCTCTCTCTTGATCACGAGCACTCATGAGGTCAGGAACTGGGTCAGTTTTGCTCCCCATTGTTCTCTCTACACCACCATGATGCCAGGCCCATAGAACATAGTTAGCAAACGCAGGTTGATTCTGGCAGTATGTTCACTGTCCATAGGAGGTAGTCACCTAAATTACATTAAATGGGTCTAATTCTGCCATCTCACCTCTGCAGAAACCAAGTGGGGGTTTTAAGCAGTACCTGTAGGAATTGTCTTGCCCAGCCTCTGAGCCCTGAGAGGCTTCCTGTGCAGAAGTGCCTGACATGGAAAGTCTTAGCTCAGGGAGCATTACTGGTTTTACTGTAAGACATGACAGCATCTTGGAACAAAGCATCCTGGATCCAAATACGCCAGGGAACTCTTCAAGAAAGAAGTTCTTGGAGAAAACTGTTCCACATGCTTTGTGAATAAATTGGCCTGTTACAAAATATGTGGATATATATAAATGTAAGAAAATGTCAAAGTGACACTGCAGTAGAGAATCAATAAATCTACTCAGCACTGTGTAGTGAACCAACTCGTTAGTACATATTTGTAAGGCAACCACCAGAGCCATATTTAAATCTGCTCAGTTGAGAGTAATAAATCAATTACGAATCATGAAGTGATTAAGCTTTTTACCCTTCAGTTTCAAAGCTGTCCCTTTGTTTGTTTACTTTGTTTGGACTTTGGACCACACCAGAATAAAGTATCCAGCACAGTACCTACTACAAATTAGGCACTATCTTGCTATCTTTATTCAACATATCTTTAAACAATACTTCGTAAAAGAAAATGCCCTACTCTTGATCATCACATTGTCAAAAAGAAAATCAAACAGAAGTTCATGTGATTGAAATGCCATTTCTCTGTTATTATCCTCTACCATTTTCTGAAGTACAGTTGACGGGAGTTTACATGTTATGGGTAAGGAGCTACTAGGTAGAAAAATTGAGGATACTTGCAAGGTCTCTTGGTTGTGTAATAAAAAACACCATCCCAATTGAAAGAGCAAGCCTAACAGGACATAAAAGTTTAATTTTGGATATTTTGAGTTTGAGGTATTGGTGATACATCTACATGGAAATGTCTGGAAGCAGTGGCTCCAGTTAGATTGATGTTAGAGGTAAATATTTGGGATCCAGCAGCGTTTCATAAATACTCACAGCCACAGAAAAGGTGACAACGCAGAACCTGAGTAGGTTCTCTAAGTAATTTGGAGATATAGATTTATCACACATGACCCCTCTGCTCAAAGAGTTTACACTCCTTTCAGGTTACCAACATGTACCTGTCAACATTTATAAGTTCCAAAAATTTTGAGAAGAAATGTTTAGAGCTAGAATAGTTGGCATATGCATCCAGAAAAATAAGTTAAGACTTGAATTAGCCCTTGAAAAATGAGTGGAATTTGGAAAGTTCTTAGAAGACATTCAGGGATAATTGGAGTAAATCAGTCAAAATATTCTTGAAAACACACCGCCAATGCTGAATTTAACCCAAGCAAATTTACCTCATAACATAAGAGTTTCAATTGAAGCTCTCCGGTTAGCTTAAGAAATCTTTCTAAAGCAGAACTGAATTGGTGGTGCCAATCAATCTAACCCTTGTGTGGTTTAGCTTGGCTCCTGAAAATATAGTACTAACAGGTTAACTGTATTCCTCCTCCCCTTCCTCCCTCTCTCCCTTTTTTTCTTTTCCTCCATCTTTACACAAATATTAATTAATCACCCTATGTGGTTCAGGTGCTGTACCCTCCTACAGGTACAATTTTACCAAAGAGAGGTTTGATTAATCAATGGAAAACCATGCCTGGAAATATATCTCAAAGAACATAGTAGATCATTTTGCAGTCCCCATGTGAAGGGCAGTATTTTTTATTACCAACAGCAATTTTGCTTTGGTTCATTGATTCAATCCCAAGAGAGAAATTTTCTTCTGTTATCAGAAATGGTTGGGCGTTTCCTGAGCAACTGGTTTGTTTCTGTATTATGAATACCATGGGTGATATAACTGCCTGTGCTTCCTCTTTAAGTTGCTTGCTGGAAAACTTGGGCCTGGAAACAAATTTGTGGCTCAGATGTACTGAACCAGAAACTGCAGGATTGGAACATGGGATTCAAAAAAGCTCAACTTGTGATTCTGATTATCCAACAAGCCGCAAACCAAGTCTTTTGTTTCTGTTTTTAAGATGCTTACAGTTTGTAATGACTATTTGGCCAATGATTGCATTCCTATAGAGCTCCAGTGATATTGGAGGTAGGGTCTGGGGGGCCCAATAATAGGCCTCAACCCACCCTGTCCTCTTACCAGTTTCTTGACTCTGCCACAGGAAGGAATTCAAGAGCAGAGTCATGGTAGAAAGTGAGAACAGGTTAATGTAATGAATAAGAGATACAGATTTCACAGAGAGAGTATGGCCTACCTCCAGAGACTGAGAAGGCCCACACCAAGTTTAACACAAAAGCAAGAAATATATACTTAAAGTTTAATAACAAATGTGGGTTGGTTCAAGAGAGTGAGCAGCTGCTTGCTGAAAGTAAGTTTGATACTAAGACAAAGAAATACTCTACAGGCAGACTGTGGGTTTGCTCCAGGAGGGAGAGCAACACCTAGGATTCTTCTGTTAGGATTAGGCTTTTATAGTTTTGCGATCTAATGAATATTCAATTAAGGGGGTTGTTCCCTGTTATGTAACATAGTCTTGCACATGCTCAGTTGGTCTCTTCTTGGAGCATGTTCATTGGTCAAATCCTATCACATGCACTAGATGTATTCAAGAATATTCTGTGCTCTCTAGCACCTTTTGTGGAAGGAAATTCAACCACCAGGATTATATGACCCTTCTCTACTGAGCATGTCCAGCCACCAGATTTTCATAAGCTTGCCCCTCATGGTCCCATTTTCTCCATGTTGGTACTGAAAATAGGTCTAACTGGCAGCAGTAGCTTTCCTCTAGTGGGGGGACACAGAGGAGGAGCCTGAGACCTCAGAGAGTGGCTTGAAACCCAGAGGTGTGTCCTGAAACCCGGGTCCAGGGAAACTGAGCACCTCCTATATCACCAGGAAGCATATCCAGATTACTGTTACAAGCAAGGAATTCTTCTGATATTTGGCACAGACTTTGCAAATAACCTAAATGTTAAAATTCCATGAAATTAGAGAAAATGTCTAGAAAGTTAGAAACTCTCTCTTCTGGAGTCTTAGTGTGTACTTAAAAGAATTAGGATTAATTATTCATGTTAGTATTTCTTATTATACCAAGTATATAGAAGGAGCTCCATAAATGTCTGAGGAATTCAACTGACATTTTTTTAAAAGGAGACTCAGAACAGTTAAATGACTCAATCAAGGTCATCCAACTACTTAAATGAAGAAACCATCAATCAGGCTAGTCCAATGATTCACAGTCCAATGTTCTCTCTGTAGTACCAGCTTCATAAAGAAAATTGATGGCTCTGTATATAAAGTTGTTTTTTTTTTTCTTTTTACCATGTACTTAATTTTAAGCAATCCCACCTGAATCCCCTAAATTCCCCAACTTACTCAGCCAGGTAGAAAATGTTATACAAACCTTCAGAATACTAAAAGCTTCCCCAAAGTATTAATTTGTCCTCAAAAACTTGTGGGGTTTTTTGGCTGCAATCATAGAGATGAGCACCAAAAAGAGATTTCTATAAACATAATTTAAATTTTAGGCATTGATTTTAGTCGATGGGTCCATGGTTAAGTTTTTGGCAGATCAGAATGTTATGAGGTACAGACATGTTGAAGTTCCAATTGGGAATGCCTGTGCTTTTAAACACGGACATTCTCATTATATAAAACAGTGTTTCTCAAGTGTCGTGCAGGAAGTGAAACTTTTTTTCACTGATTTTATCACATCCTTGTAAAAATGTTGTGTATGTTTAATAGCATATGCAATAAAGTATACATAATACAGAAGTAGATGATTTCTAAATAACTATACATATAATGTGGGTTTGTGTCTTTTTTAAACTAACATGAACACCTATTAGTATAAATTTTGACATAAATTAGTATAAATTTTGCATAATAGTTTTAAGACCAGTTTTTCTATTGTTTCTACCCAAGATCAGTGAGAAAAACCACAGTTAGTTTCTTTATCCCTTTTCTGTCTTTTTCCCTGCCTCTCTCTCTCTTTCTTTGTTTTTTCTGAGAATGTTCTCTGAGGGCATGTCTGTATTTTGCATAGACCAATCTCAGAAGCAGCACTTACAAAGCTGAACCAATCACCAGTCACAATCGTGAGAAATTCAGCCATTAGCCAAACTCAATAGCTGTATCAGCACTTTATCTCAAAATATTCTCTGAAATATCATCCTAATTTCCCTAAGAATTCTGACTATTATTGATATGATACAATCTTTTTTTTTTTTTGATGATTATACTCTTAGCTTTATATATGTGGCAAGAAATATATAAGGAAGAGTTTTTGTATTTTTGTTTGTTTGTTTGTCTTTTCATTGACCAGGTCTTTTCATGTATGTTTCAGCCTACTTAAAAGTCTATGAAATTATTTTTTGAATGTTTAATTCACCTTCTACCAAGAGGAATTCCACATTTTTAAAAGATTTTTTTTCTTTAAAGAAGTAAATAGATCTTTTAGATGATTATGGAAAATTCTAAGTATAAAATAATTAGATTTAAGAGGATTCTTTTGGAGATGCAATTTAAAAAATCTAAATGCATGATACTTCTATGAAAAGCATAATAATCACCTATACAATTAGGTAAATGATTGTCTTGAGTTCAAGAATATAAATTAGTGAGTGGCTATCTGCATAATCAGATAATTTTCATGTTTTACTTCAGGGATGTAGACTTCTAAAAATATTGTTTTGTGAGTTTTATCTTAAATAATAACTAATTGAAATGGAAGGAAACAAGTTGATTTAATCCAGGCTTTAGTGGTTTAATATTTGTCTAATTTTTTAAGGATTTATCACTGTTTCTCAGAGAAGCATGGAGAAAAGGGAAAAGCTCATGGAAAAGTCTCTTGGATTAATTCGTTCATTCATTCTTTCATTTACTTGTGTTTATTGAGTGCTTATTTTGTGCCAGAGTCATGTATGTGAGTTATGGATTTGCATAAAAGTTGAGATTGCTGACTTACAGAACATCTACCTAAAATGATAGACTGACACATGACATGAAAAAAATGATAAAGATATTATACAATATCTATTAATCATTACTTATAATTTTTGTAATAATTATGTTTCATGTAATAATGAAATAACCACCACTTCTTGAATAATGTTTGAAGCACTATGCTAGGCACTTTAGATTCTCTCTAGTGTTTTCATCTGCCCAGCAAGATCAGTATTGTGGCACAATGTAGGAGCTAAGATACTGGACTCAGAAGCCACATTGTCTGGATCCAAAATCTGGCTCAGCCCTTTTAACACCTGAATGACCCTGAACAAATTATCTGATCTCTCATTGCCTCTGTTGGTCATGTACAAAATAGGGGAAATAAAATCACCTATGTCATGGGACTATTGTAAGGATCGAATGAATTGATAACATGCAAAGGACTTAGAACAGTGCTTGGCACATAGTAGGAATAATATGTGTTTGCTATCACCATGATTGTAACCATTACTCTTAGCATTATGACTGATAAGAAATAAGATACTAGAATTAAAAATAGAGTTTATGTGTTGATTTTGTCTGGAATGAATAGAGGTACACCTTTTCATAGGAATAGATGTTGATTTGGTCCTTGAAGTTTGGGTAGGATTTCAATTCAAGTAAGGAAGAGCATTCCAGGGAGGAGGAATGAAATGGCTATAGGTATGATTACACAATAGTCCAAACTAAGTTGGGAAAAAAAATGAGATATTTGGGAGTCCGAAATCCAGGGTCTATGGCAACATGAATAAAAAGGCCAGATTATAAAATACTATAATTTGGTCTATACAGGCAGAGCAGATTGTGTGTGTGTGTGTATGTGTGTGCATGTGAAAAATTCATTAACTGTGTAACAGGTTTGCTCTCAAGTTATTGTTTTCTTTATTAAATTGTCCTCATTAGATAATCTTAGCATTTATCCAAAGGTGATCTGAACAGAGCTTTAGAAACATAAGACATCACTTAGGCACAAATGATAACTTCACTTATGTCAATAGCACCCTGTCAGGACAGAAGCCATCAGTTAAATAGACTAAAAATTAGATTGAGATCAAAATTACTAGTCCAAACACTATATTAATTTTCTGATTGATGGTGAATAAGAAAAAACTACTGGGCATAGCTTCAGCTGTACTTGAGGGACCCTGTACACTTCCTCTAATTTATAAAGCATAATAAATGAATCACTAAGAAGGATTAGCTGTCAGCTATAAGACAGAATGTAAAGGATGAAGCACTCCTGTCTTCTCCTGATGTCAGTTGATCTATTAAATTAACAAGCATATAGATAGATTATTTAACGATCAGTTTAGACAAGAATTGCTTTCAAATGAATACATCAGGCATCAAGCCTTTTTTCTGAGATTGTTTTGTAATTGGAATATATATTACACACAACTTCTCATCACAGGGCTTAAGCAGTTTCAATCAGGAGGCTTTGCTCTTTTTTGCAAAGTGTGTGAAAATCAAAAATGAGCAGATCCACTTCATTACGTATAATGAGGAGATCTGTAGTTACTCTGTTAAGTAATCTCTGAGAAGAGTTGCTAGAAAACTGCTCCTTGCTCATATTATTGGCACTAGGCTAACACTTCTCTTCTACAAAATCTTTTCAGCATGAAAGTTTTGGAATTAAGTTCCTAATAAACTTAGAAAGTCCAACAGCTGTGAGTAATTATGATACAAGCATATCAATCCATGTGCAAACAGATTTATTCGGTAAGCTCCAATCCTCTTGCTAACCCTTCACTGCAATAATTAAGCACACTCTAATGAGTTTGTTAGCAATTTCCATATGATTTTCCTCCTAATTATTATTTGAGTTGCCCATGTTTATAATACTTAGTAATATCCTTAAAGTATCAATGGTGAAGACACAATTTTGGCTGGTGTATTAATTTGTATTTTCTCATTCATATGCTAAATAAACTAGGGGAGAATATTTATTTGAAGGTCAAAATTTTTGAAATTGGTTTTCATGTGTGTGTCTGCTCATTTTTTTTTTTTTTTTTTTTTATGGTGTCGTCTACACCACGCTCAGCCAGTGAGTTACCGGCCATCCCTATATAGGATCCAAACCCGCGGCCTCGGCGCTACCAGCGCTGCACTCTCCCGAGTGAGCCACAGGGCCGACCCTCATTTTTATACACTTATTCAATGGCCATGGAGCCAATGAGTCATCTTAGCCTGAATCAAGTCTTGTCTTTCTCTACTTAAAGACCTCCAAGTTCTTATCATTGCCTTTATCACCCTGAATGATCTGGCTATCATTCTGACTTTGTCTCTTACCACTTGCTTACTCAACCAGCTCCAGAATACCGACCTTCTTTCTGTTTCTCAAAAAAAGCCAAGCTGGTTTATACCATAGAGTCTTTGCATTTAGTACAGCCCTGCCTGGAATATCCTCTCCCCATCACTTTATATGGATGGCTCACTTTATGTGGATGCTCAATCCAGGGGTCCAATCAGATATCATCTTATCAGGGAAAACCTTGACTTTTAGCTACAATAGCACAGTCATTCTCTATTATCTCACCCAATTTTATTTATTGAAAAAAAGAAATCTCATTGCCCTTTTAAATGAGCGATTTGGTTTATTTCCTCTTCTCTCTTGCACTTAGAATCTAAGCTTCATGACATGTAAGGATGTCATGTGATATATCTTGTTCATATCTTTATCTTCAGGCCTAAAACAGTGCCTGGTACATGGTAAACTCCTAATTAGTACTTCTTCAATAAATAATAAGATGAATGAATAAACTGGAGCAGGAAGAAATCTCAGCTATTCTGGTCTACCTCTCATTTTATAGATGAGTAAATTTAAGTCTATTTGCATCCATGATTTGTCACCAAAAGGATATAGCATGTTAGAGAAGACCTAGAAAGTTAGGTCCCAAGTTTCCTAACTCCTGGTCCTTATGCACTGTCATTATGCTGCCTGTCTTCATTTTCATCTGTCTAGTCGTGCCTGTTGAGATATATATTTACACATGTAATATGCATGCTGGTAAAATTTAAAAACCTTGAGATTTTGAATTAAAATCACACTAACTTTAATCCTTTCTAACTATATGGTCAAGTCACCTAACCTCCCTGGGCTTTGGCTGTCTCATCTATAATATAAATAGTAGTATATATTAGGTGTACCCAATCAGGCAAGTGGTTGTGAGAACCATGTAACAAATATTGTAAATTTGCTTGGTAAACTGGAAAACTATTGTTTGAAATGATAATACTCAAGACCCAGATGCCACTTAGTAACATGATATAAGCCAGATTTGAATTCTTGGTATTTTCACTTTTAAATGGGTTCAGATACTGACACTGTATAGAAATCATAAAAGGCATTCTTACCTATAGAGGAAAGCAAGAGAAATGAAAACATGTTTGTGTGTGTATGTATATCTTTCTTCTTTCCTTTTAAGCTTGTGGCTCTCAAAAAGTAGTCCCCAAATTAGCATATTGCCATCATCTGAAAACTTGTCAGAAATGCAAAATTCCTGGCAAAGCTCAAACCTACAGAATTTGAAAACCCTAGGAGTCAGCCAAACAATGTGTGTTTTATCAAGCTCTCCAGGGAATTCTGATGCACCCTCCAGATTGAGAATCTTTGCCTTAGGTGATTTAATAAGGTAAATGGGATGGTAGTTTTCATAATTATGAAGCCTTACTGTGTTAGTACGTATGTTCATAGAAGTTCATTGCAAAACCTAAAGGTCAATTTTGCATCAAAATCTAAAAAGTCAAAATTGCTTCAAAGTATGTCACCTACTTATTTCCATGATGGAAGGCTTACGGAGCAAATAAACCATGGAGAGTAGTTAGCCATAATGAGATAGAAGACCAATAATTCATCACCTTCATGTCATGGCTGATTGCAGAAGGAGGTCTTTACAATTACAAAGACACCCCTTCCAATTAGGCAGTTCAGTGAGGAAGCAAGGAATTTATTAGGAGAGTCTAGGAAAAACAACAAGAAAACAACATTGGGTTTTCTTGAAAAGATGGTCACTGGCTTTTTCTCCCAGAATTCTTGCTGTTTCATCTCTCAAGCAATTATTTTGGAACTGGCAAGAGAGCAGAACATACTGCTGTAATGGTTTACTAAATTTTATAAAGATAGTAAAAGTTACTGGGCATCAAAATCAATTTTAATTATGAAACAAATAAGTGTTAAAGTCAAATCTGTCTGCTTCACTTATAGTGAGCTGGTTAATTTAGTTCAGTTAGTTAACTTTCTCTGAGCTTCAGCTTCCTCACCAGTGAAAAGGGAATGATAAAATCTGCTTTAAGAGTTGTTTCAAGGACTAAATAAAATAATGTATTAAAAGGAGCCACTGGCATACCATCTTGCTTCCTACAAAAATGGCATTTACTCACTGGTGGCTTTGTGTTTCCCTCCTCCCTTAGGTAAAAAGTAGCAAAGAGGTCTTTTTCAGACCCCACACCTTTTTTCTTTAACTCCACCCCCATATTTCCAAAATATCAGGTACTGAGAAAATAAGGAGGAGACAATGAATGTGAGAAGAAAGGCATAATCTCAAAATACAGCATCTTAAGTGTCAGCATAGATGGTACTTACAAGCTGAGCTCTTTTCTGCTGAGACAACTGTATGCAGTTGACAGAAGGCTGGAGTAGCTATCTCAAAGATGTAATAGACATACAAGTAGACTATTTTTCATTCCCACTCTTCATGCTTCCTACACACAGAAAAGTGTACAGATATTTGTTTATATGCACACACACACACTAAACTGGGTCTATTGTGAGCTTTTGTTACCTCTATGATATAAAGCCATTGTTTGTTATTATTCCTGTGAAGTTGAGTACAAGTATCATAGCAGAGCTTCAAATCAAAAGATGTAAGACAGAAAAAAATGTATAGTCGAACTATAAAAGAATTTGACATAACAGCATCATTCAATGGAGGAAATACAATGATTGGCAAAACTCAGTGAACTCAAGAAGGGATCAAGGACTAATCTTGATACCATTTGAGTTTGCTCACTAAGTTTATAGATATCAAGCCCATCTCAGCATGGGTTTGTTGTGTGGAATAGTTTATGGGAA
Source organism: Galeopterus variegatus (assembly GCF_000696425.1). NCBI lineage: Eukaryota > Metazoa > Chordata > Mammalia > Dermoptera > Cynocephalidae > Galeopterus > Galeopterus variegatus. Next base: position 364,581 of record NW_007726813.1, on the reverse strand, counting down.
AGGGGTACATGGAGGGATAATGTTTTCTACGGAGGAGAATGTCACATGACTTTATATATGACATAGCAATGTCAATGCTCAATAGATAAGCCTAAGCCAGAAGACATTCCCATGTATCACTGCAAAGTGACATGTGACTTTGCAATGACACCATGGCAGAAAGCTTCTTCCTCAAACAGCCTGCCCTGCCATTATTTTTAAATCATCTGTATATTAATTACACCATCTAGGTTTTCTTTCTAACAAATTATTGAGGTATATTTTATGCATCATAAAATCATCCATTTGGGTATAAAATTCAATGATTTTTAGTAACGTTGCTGAAATACCTTTTAAAAAAAATCAGTTTTAGAACATTTTTGTCTCCCCAATAAGGTCCTTCATGTCCACTTACAGTTAATCCTCATTTCAACACCCAGTCCCAGGCAATGACTAACCTGTTTTCTGCCTCTACGAATTTGCCTTTTCTGGACATTTCCTGCCGTTGGAATCACACAGTATGTGGTCCCTTGTGTCTAGCTTCTTTCATTTGGCATGCTCTTTTTGGTTCATCCATGATGTAGCCTGCAGTTCACTCCTTTCCACTGCTGAATAATATTCAAACAGCCTCTGTTAAAAATAAAAAGGACCATATTCATTTATTGATATCTTTATAAAAAACTGAAGAGCAACACATTTCCTGGGAAGAATAAAATAGATCCAGACTCAGAATAGAGTTTTGTTCTCTATCTCACATGATGACTTGGCTAATCATATTTTCACTTTTCTGTTCATCTTGTAAAGAAAACTTCATGTCAAGTGTTGGCTTCTCTATTTCACTTTTAAAAAAATAATGTTACAATAAACTATTCAAACCCAGAATGGTAAAAATACAAAAGCAATTTCTGGCAAACTGTGGTTGAAAAACAGTGCTAGACATTTATTTGGAGAGTGCTGTGATGCAAATATGTGTTAAGTAATATAATGGAGTTAAAATTTATCATAGTATTAAGATGAGTCATAGGAATCTGAAAATAAGTAGAAGATTCATTACTTTTAATATTTGAAAGTAAATTAATTCAGTATCTCATAGTTTTGTTTGTTTCATTTTCTTCCATATTCTAATATCGTGTCAGGGAGATTGCTGCAATATTTACATATTGTCTTTGTTGCATGCAATATAGTTACCCTCTCAAATTATCCACCTGGATCCATTTAATTTCATAATGGGTTTCTTTGGAAGTTGAGTTGTGGAATGTCATAAATGTTCAGGGAAAGCATGCCACTGTGGACTCTGAAATTATGTAAAAAAGCTTCCAGTACACATGCTAAATAAAAATGGGTCATATAAAGTTTATTAACTAAACAAATTAAACCAGCTTGGTAATGGGTGTTTCACATGGAATTCCTGGAGCAGCATAAATGTACTTTGCAACCTGAGGTTTCAGCTCATGTTTTTCTCATGTAACTTTTGATTTCTTTTTTTCTTTTCTCTATGTCTCTTCCAAAAGGGGCAAATGCTATCTTGCTTTCCCTGGGGTGGAAAAAGTCCCTCCAAGTACCGTGTGGATTTCAAGATTCAAACAATCCCCAAAGACTGTAGAAAGGATCAGTAGGTGGATTTGTGATGACAAAGCATTAATAGTAAGGGTAGTGCTATGCACCCAATAAACGGTTGTTACCATTTTGTGTCAGGCACAGTGCTACAGACATTGGGAGCGTTCAGTAGGATAAATGCCTGTGATTAGCTTCTATCATTGTTTCCATTTGATAAATGAAGAAACCAAGGCTCAAAGAGGTCAAGTAACTTGTCCAAAATCATAAGCTAATAAGTGTCACATCCAGAACTTAACTCTATATCTTATTTTAATGTCCATTTTTCTTTTTCTTTTTCTTTTCTAATATGTATTTATGTATATAAACAGCTTTATTGAGATATAATTTACATATCCTACAATTTATCCATTTACAATGTGCAATTCAAAGGTTTTTAGTACATTCATAGCTGTGCAACCTTCACCACAATCAATTCTAGAACATTTTTATCAACAAAATATATAAGGAACCCAAACAATAGAAAGAAAACGAACAACCCCACTAAAAAAATGGGCAAAAGACCTGAATAGACAGTTCTCAGAATAAGACATACAAATGGCCAACAGATATATGAAAAAATGCTCAGCATCACTAATTATCAGGGAAATGAAACTTAAACCAAAATGAGATATCACTTCACACCTGTTAAAGTGCCTATTACCAAAAAAACAAAAGATAAGTATTGGTGAGGATGTGGAGAATAAGGAACCATTATGCACTGTTGGTGGAAATACAAGTTAGTAGTCATTATGGAAGACAGTAGGGAGATTCATCAAAATATTAAAAATAGAACTATGATATGATACAGCAGTCACACTACTGGATATATAGTCAAAGAACCTGAAATCTCATGGAATCAACTTCAGTGTCCATCAGCGGATGAATGGAAAGTAAAAATGTGGTACATATACGCTATGGAATACTATTCAGCCTTAAAAAAAAAGAAGGAAATTTTCTCATTTGCAACAACATGGATAAATCTTGAGGACCTAATGTTAAGTGAAATAAGCCAGGCACAGAGAAATAGTGCGTGATCTCACTCATATGTGGAACTTAAAAATGCTGATCTCATGGGCCGGCCCGGTGGCGCACTGGATAGTGCGCCGCTTGGGAAGCGCGGTGGCGCTCCCGCTCGA
>NW_007726813.1:311649-361556 GCF_000696425.1 Galeopterus variegatus | reverse complement strand
GGATCCATTGCCGGAAAAGGAAAAAAAAAAAAAAAAAAAAAAAAAAAAAAAAAATGCTGATCTCATAGAAGGAAAGAGTGGAATGGTGATTACCATAGGTTAGGGTGGTTAAAACCCATGTGCTTAATTATGCTGAACTGTCTCTCAAAATGACAGGCAGGAGACTTGCCCCTTCCACTTCTGCTTGCTATTCAACTTTATTAACAAGTCAAGTGACCGCTAAGTTTTCAGTCTATTCATATAAAGGATGAGAGGTTTATTCTACATCAGGTGCCTTTTGCGAGCACAGTCAAATACTCATTTCCCTAATCTCTTAAAATGACTGACTCATGGCTGGAGTAAAAGAGGAATCAGAGTAAATTGCTTGTTGGGATGGAAAGAGGCACTAGCAGTAAGGAAAAAAGCAATATGTAAAGATGGACCAAGGGTAGGGGGGAAAGTGGTAATGGTGACCCCCAACAGGACTCGGGCTATTGAGTGGCCACAAGAAGTCACAGCAAGCAACAATTACATCAAGCTTGGAAATCAACTAAAATACCCCCTCGATTTCTGAGGCTTCTTTGTTGCCTTTCCCAAGACACTCTTGTGTGTTCTTTTCTTTTGTCAGGAACAAGTAATTTAGAAAACAGAGTGTTTTTGTCTGTTTGTGGTTTTTTTTGGTTTTTTTGTTTGTTTGTTTTTTTAGCAAACTTGAAGGTAAAAAGGAAATAGACAACAGAGCTTTTAAAGAATGCTTTCATTAAGCCCTTGGGTGGATGTTATCCAGTAAATTGGAGTTTCACAGTATGTTATCAATGTTCTTTTGGAGAAAGAAGGTTCAAAAAGTTTGATATCTTTATCTTTTCACAAAGGTCATTCCTGAAGGAGCTATATGTAAAAAGAAAAAGAAAAACAAAAAGCAAATATATATATATATAAAACAACAAAATAATATAATATATATAGTAAATATAAATATAAATAAATAATAAACATAAATATAAATAAATAATATAATATATATTATATATATATAAAAAAACAAAAAATCCTTTCCTGTATTTATTACAAGTAATTACAAAAAAAATTCTTTCCTGTATTTATTCCAAGTAATGGGTTTCAAAGCTATTCTTTTCTGCAGAAGGTTTGTGTTATTATCCTTGGGTATTATTTTGATGGTATCAGTGTAGTAGTTCACTATCAAAGAGCTGGCTTATTTCTGGAAGATGTTATTAAATGCTGTGGGGCCATGGTTATTTCCATTAAAATACCAAAAGAAAGGAGAAATGTAAAAATACAAGAGCTGGTTCTGAGGAAACCAAGCTGAACTTTAGAAAATGAGACCACTGGTGCTAACACTTTGAGTTGGGGCTAACTTCTCCTTAGGGGTTAGTCTGCTGTGCTTCAGTTACAAAAATGCTATGGGGCAGGAGACACAAACTCAGGTGTGTACTGAAGCTAAGCAAATAATATGAATGAATGAACCAACGTGTCAGGTGATAGAGACCTGGGAACAAAGAGAAAATTCCTTATCTTCCCTCATCCTATGATAAGAAAAATACTAGCACAAGTGCAAAGTTAGAAAGTAACAGACATTCAACCCCAGCGTCAGGCATAAAACTGAGAGTGGAAGAACTACAGCTAGCCAGATGGCTCATGAGTGGGATACAGCTGTAATTCAATGCAAGCCAATTGTTCCTTCCATTTTTTATTTTTTATTTTATTTTTTTTAAGTTTGGATCAAAATCCAGAGGAGGATAAAGATTATTTGCAGTTGAAAGGAGAGAATGCAGTAATTGAGAATCCCTTTAATTACTGGATAGGATTGGGAGACGTGGGACAATTTATTTATTTCTGGTAGGCAATGTGGAACTCTCACAGATTCCAGAGGCTGAGGCTATGATGATATCAAAGGTGTGACTTTGAGAAATGACTCTGACAGTGCTATGTTAGGTGGTTTGGCATGAAAAAAGGCAGTCCTGAGGTATTGCATATTCTGCAGAAGTGGCATAGAAGCATTGGAAACCACCAGACACATGGGAGGTTGTTGGAGTTGATGGAGCCAGGATGGGGTTAAAGATCCAAGAAGATAGCTGTTGACAGAGCCTGTCGAGAAAAATGGCTCCACTGACAAATAGGACCATAAGAAAAGGAGGACATTGCAAGGAGAAGGTGCTGGTTCAGTCAGTATTTACTGATTGTTTCACAAGGACAGACATGCTTGAGAAACAGAGAAATGAGCAAGGAACAGCTGCCCTGCTGCCGTGGAGGTGCTCACAGTCTGACCCCCAACTGTAGGAGGTGCTTGTAGGTTCAGTTTTAGATATTTGAGCTCAAGATACTGGCAGAACTCTTCCCCACTTAGAAACGTGAGCCCTGTCCTGAATTTACCTCTCATTTATCTCTTATATTAAATCCTTCAGTACATTTTGACTGTGAGTCACCCAAAGTTTTGTTTCAAAGAGTGCCTGAGACACAAAATCTGTCAAAGCTTTGGCCACAGATTTTCTCTGTCCAAAAGGCAGTTCTCAGAATCTGCTAGTATACACTGGTGTATGCACACACCTTTGTAGAAAAACCACAGAAGCTAAGCAGTAGTATGAATGAAAGCACAGAGTGCCAAACTAATCAAGTGCATTTCAGAATGTCATATTAAAATGCCTTAGTAATTGCATTCTGGAAAATGGCCCATTCTGCACAGAGACTGACCAGATTTGTAAGGCTTATGCCCAGTACCTGGCTTAGACAAAGGCTTACCACTTTTGGGTATTTGTCATTATTGAAAGCCAATGTGCAAAGCTTTTTCCTTTTATATTACAAAAGTACACACACACACACACATACACACCAAGAAAAAATTGAAAAAATATAATCAGGAATCCTACTATTTGTTGATTTGCAAAAGAAGGGAAATATCATTTGCTTATCATACACAATGTGTAAGGCACTGCGCAGTTTTTCTTTACCATGGTGACCCTGTTTTGTGATGTGTTCCAGCAAAGGGGACAACAGGACTGAATATTAGAAAGCTAGATCATCCTAGAAAAGCTGGACCATATGGTCACGTACCTGTGCCTTCCTTGTTTTCTCCTAACAGAGCCTAGAAACTCCAGCAAGTTAATTTGGAAGTCTGTTTGATGTTGGTCTCTGGCGAGAAGCAGTGTGACTGTTCACTTGCTGCAGTCGAATGGATGTCTGTCTGGGAAAGAGAGCGGAGGGTAGAAGGGGTGTAGGGGGACCCTTCACCACACTCTTTGATCTTCCTTAACTCCTCCTGGGATACCTCACCTTTTGATGTTGGGAATCAGCTAATTACTAGTCGAAATTGGTTTGAGGAACTAGGAAACAGTTTGAAGGCTCTGTTTTCAAACTCCCTGTACTTTGATCTGAGGAACTTTAAGGCAACTTTCTAGAGCATCTCAGGCAAATGAGAAGGGCTCAGTTTGTGGCCCCTCCCTAGTAGCGGCTCTCATTTTGATCCTCTTGTTCTACCAGGGTACCATCCTGATTGAGCAGACTTCTTCCTTCTTCAGAGCCCTTGTGGTTTCATTGGTAGTAAAATGATGACTTTTAGGGTCAAATTATTAAACATTTTTCACAGCACAAAGGGCATGCAATTTGATAATTTCCTCCTTGGATCTTAATTTGAAACTCCCATCCCTCTGTTCTGAGAAACTCCTGATTAACACTACTGTGAATATCTCTTGCAACACAACCTTGATCTGTGAGACAGTGTATTAAAGGAATGAGTTTGGAGTCAAATTTCCTGCCTTTTCCGTTGTTGATGCAAGTTAACATCCCCAAGTTGACCTGAAAGGCTGAGAAATGCTCAGGATTTGATGGGCACGTGGTGCTGGAGAACTCAGTTCTTTTTTCTCTTCCAAACAAGGCAACACAACCTGGCACTTTGCCTAGTAATGCAATTCTCCTAATGAACATGTTCCCCTAGTCTGAGGCTCTTGCATTGTGACCATGCCACAGGGCTGACAAAGAGATAATTCTCAGTGCTCAGAAGAAAACACATGAGGAAACCTTCCGAGAGTTGTGTTTTGTTCTTATGTCATGGCCCATTATGGCATGTTCGTTTTAATTGTACGTGAAACCCATTTAAAGAGATGGTATAATGTGACTGTTCCCTTAGTCAACACAGACAGGAGCAATATGGACGTGTTTTAGAGGAGTCTGTTAGTTACCCAGGCTGTCATAATCATGTACCTTAAGGGTGCTAACAGCGCATGAAATATCTAAGCAAATGTAATATATTTGATCCTCTTGTATATGAATCTTTGTCCTTCTTAAAGTAGTATATTCATATCAAAGTATCTCAGGCAACAGAGTACTGTTCAATATTCAAAGATAAAATATGTATTCTTATGCATGTACGTTTTCTAGTTTTTCAAGTGGAAATTGAGTAATATAGATAAGGTGTGCATGCATTGAGACTCTGGTATTACTTACTGAAAAGAATGTAGATAAGGTTTTTCTGTTGTTTTTTGTTCTCTCTATTTCCACTTCCATCTTGGGAGGTGACCCATATGTCAAAGAGTTTTAGGACTTCCTGACCTTCTGTAAGTAAAAATGTAAGTTCCCAAGGCCAGAGAAATGAAGCCACAGGGTCTTTTTCCATAAAATAAATTGCATTCCCTGAGTCTCAACATCTATATACCCTTCTGTAGGAAGCAGGTTTCACAACTGAAAGAATTTCCACGTTGCTTTGACCGTCCCTGCTGTGGTCCCATCCTCATTTAGCAGAGTTCGTTTTATATGCATAATTGGGAATTAATTTTCTAATTAGGTTCTTCACATTTATGAAGTTGTTTGATGGGGTGTCTGTTCTTATAACATGGCCTAAAGGCTAAAGTAGAGGTAATAATTCTTTTTTTTTTTTTTTTTTTTTGGCTTTGCCCCTAATTCAGCTAAGGTTCCTAGGAAATATATTTAACTTTTATGAGATCCTGGTAATACATCTTTAATGCTGATCTACCTTTGAAAGGTTGTTAGAAGAGTGCTAACGAAGCCTTCAAGATTCATTACAATATAATTGATTTTATTTGTAGTAGTTGCTCAAACAAAACGAAGCCATTTCTTTTGCAACATGAAGGGTATTTAGAAAAACTAAGAGCAACAAACAACTGCAGTAAGCAAAACCAGATAATGCTGGGAGGTAAAATAACATTGAACTGACATTTGAGAAGCAGAGGTGACCCTGAAGTTTACAAGGCTAGTATTTTTACTGTGAATACACACGTAGATCTGGATCAGGTGTGAGCTGTAAGCATCTGTCACCTGGATGCTCTGACTGCCATGATGGTACAGGTAGTGAAATTGAGTCTATGATAACCACTCTCTGATCCATAAACAAAACCATGTAAATAGTCTTTTTTGCTTGATTTCAGTACAAAAATCTAAAGATAAAGCTAGCCATTAGACTTGGAAGTAAAAACTAACTCCTTGTGTCACAATATTTACATGTGGTTTGAGTTATGTGGTACTTAATACTATGAGTGCAAAATAGCATATTTATCAGGACAATGGGCATTGATATTGCGCATTGACAGAAGGGCATCCTCATTTCACAGGAAATCCATGTCCATAACCCTACTTGAAACGTGACTCCACAAAAACGATGAATATCCTTCAGCATTCAGCAGCCTCCAGATAAGAACCACTTCCCATACTAATTTCTTTTGCACATCAGTATTCTCATATGAGTTTGCCATTCACATATGTGGCAGGGCCAGGCCAAAACTGTAAGAACAGAGTATAAGACTGGATATATAATGATTAATGGTAAGGGATACTTGATCACAGGAAAATATATTTGTCTAACTCCTGACTTGTTTCAGTCTGTTATTTAAGGTAACTTTTAGGTCCTTGTAGCTACCAACTTGTGACCTCTACTGTAAAATTTCCCAGTTTACAGCTGTAATGAGTAACTCTTAACATTTTGTTAAGTATCATTGTAGAAAGAGACCACATTACAGAATGGAAAAGTCACTCTGTCCCATGGGACTGGGGAGGTCTGGTCTACGTGTCCACCTCTAAGTGCCTGTGTGACCTCGGACAAATTATATAAGCTCTTTGGTTCAATATAGGTCAAAGAAGTCCTTTCTGTTCTGAACACACTTAGCTTCCAAGTCTTCATCTACCACATGTATTACCCAAGAAATCATAGTCAGTCCAGCTTCTTGAAAACTTAGCCTGAGCCCACCGAGAGTGCATACAGCACAGTAGTAAAGGGCACAGGATGCAGGTGCTGAATTTGGGTCCCATCCTGCCACTTCTCCCAACCCTTTCCCTTAATTATCTCAGCTTCAGTCTCTGCAGTTGTAACAGGGACTAAAGATCCGATTTCACAAATCCTTTTCCCTTCTCCTTGCTATCTCCTCTTCCTCCCTTCAGTTCTTAATAGTAGCGTTTAGTTTTGTCTTACAGGTCTAGAAGGAGGAACTTGATAAACTAGACTAGGCTGAGAGGAGTTATGGATTGTGGATTCATGTTTGGGACTGGCAACTACTTGACCCTAAATCCACTTTCTATGGCATCCAAAGTCATCTTTTTAAAATGTAATTAAAGTAACACCACTCTTTTGTTTAAAAGCTGTCAATGGTTTCTCACTATAAATATTTTGAATAAAATCTGAACTCTTTACCGTATTTAATAGTATTTTTTGACTTGGGACTTCTTCCTTCCTTTTTCTTCCTCCTCCTCATTTTTATCCTCTTTCACAACTTTGTCCTCTTCTCTTCTTCCACCTTCAGGAGGAGAAATCTCTAGGCCCCAATGTGTGCTCATGCTACACTTGGTTTCTAGCAGCTAGTGGAGCATATCCTCCTTGAATTCCTGGTCAGCACATCCAAATTGGAATTCATCATATGCCTTCCCCAAACCTCTAAGCAACAATGGCTCTGACTTCCGTTAATGGAATTTCTGTTGTTACAGGTAACCAGCCTGACAATCTCATTCCTTCTGATACCTCTCCATCTCTCTTTCCCCCTAGTTGCTCACCATCTCCCCTTTCCACCCCCACTGCCTCTATTGTCACTCACATCTGGCCCTCCAGACCTGAAATGTTGAGATAAGCTCTTAATGAGTCATCCGACTTCTCCCTCTTTCTCTTTCACTCCATATTATAAAGCTGCAAGATTAATTTTCTGGAGTACAGCTCTGATCATTTGATGCCTGTGCTCCCAAACATTTATTAGCTATATAGTAACTCTTTAAAAATTAGCTGTATAATAAACTCTTTAACTTGACTTTCCAAATCATATTCAATATGACCCTGACTAGGGCTAACTTCCTACTTTTCACACATTATTCTATTCATTCTTCCCTTTATTTTTTCAACAAATATTGGTTGAGAGCCAACAGTATATAAGATCCTAGGAATACAATATTGGACAAACCACAACCCTAGAATTTTTAATTACATAAATCAATAATTTTCCTTTTATGATTGAGTCAGTCCAAGTTGTATTTTCTTTTTTTTTTTTTTTTTTGTCTTTTGTCTTTTTCCGTGTCCGGCAATGGATCGCAACCCTCAGTGTTGCCCCCATACCGGACCGGGTACCGGCAACGGGATCGCAACCCTCGGCGTTGCTCCCGCGCCTCGCTCAACCAGTGAGCGGGAACCAGTCTGTATGTGGGATTCGAACCCTCGGGCGGGAGCGCCGCCGCGCTTCCCAAGCGGCGCACTATCCAGTGCACCACTGGGCCGGCCCCAAGTTGTATTTTCTAAGACAGAAAGCAAATGCAGTCAACCAATTTCAAACACTGCTGCTTTCACTAAACCTTTATTGATACTCCCAATTCAATACAGTTTCTACCATCAACCATTTTTGTATCTCAGTTATGGTAGAGATGCTATCCAGCCTTATTTTAGAGTTCTTTGTGAACTTCTCTATCCCCCCACCAGATTTGAATGGACAACTATTCCTCTTTAAAGCTCTGGATTGCTAGTAAAGGGGACCTGGACTATAAATTAAGGCAGCTGAGATGCCTGGGCCCAGAATTTAACACTTAAGGCAACAGTCACTTGCAAGTGCCAAGTCTGCACTTACACAATCTGAAAGTGTCTTCTTAAATTTTGATCTCTATGCACCTCACTGACCTAACCCTATTTCTGATCCTGCAATAAGTTTTTTGGCAAATTCAAGAGATTTGTACATTTTGCATGGGAGTGGGAATTATCCAGCGTTTCATTTTCTTCAGTGTTACACTCATCTGACATACCTCATTCACTTTTTTTTCTTTTTACATTTACCTTCTTCGTTTTGAAGTCATCCATCCATATACAATGATTACAGGGAGGGTTTGCTGATGACATGACTCTAAAAACCTCTAAATCACATTTCACAGCAAGAAGATAAAGTAATAACTCTGTTAAGCAATACCTCCAGAAATAACATGGAATACGAGGCAGAAGATTCAATTTTCACTCATTTACTTATATTTTCGTGGTTCAGTGTTTGTTGTGGAGCCTGAATTATACAACTCATTATCGAGGTCAATCTAGTAAGCCATCTTGTCAGCATAGATGTGCTTCTTTTGCACTAGAATTCTCAGTGGTAAACTTGCTTCCAAGCTGGCACCTATTATTAATAAAAGTGTTAAATAAATAAATTACAGAAACAGTTAAAGCAATGAAGCCTACACAATAAGCACAATAGGCTATAAACATATCTTCATTTTATATGCAATTTTGTTCATTATTTAAAATTATGGGAGATCAATAGCCACTTTGTGTTTGTGCTAATGTTGGTTGAATGGTTGTAAGCAATAGAAACCGACTCCAAATAAAGAAAAGGTTTTAAAAAGGAATATCAGGGGTCGGCCCGGTGGCGCACTGCTACAGTGCGCCGCTTGGGAGCGCAGCGGCGCCCCCGACGAGGGTTCGGATCCCACGTACAGACCGGTTCCCGCTCACTGGCTGAGCGAGGTGCGGGCGCAACACCGAGGGTTGCGATCCCGTTGCCGGTCCTGGTCCGGTACGGGCGTGACACTGAGGGTTGCGATCCGTTGCCGGTCACGAAAAAAGACAAAAAGGGGAAAAAAAAAAAAAAGGAATATCAGAATCAAACAAATGAAGAGATTCGAAAGAAAAACATTGGAACAGGCTGGAAACATGACAACTTCAGAGAACTGGCTAGCAAGAATGTATCTGAAGTCTCTTCAAGCACAAATAGGATAAATCTACATAAGCAATTTTTCCCTTACATGATTCCACTCAATTTTTGTCTTCACATTGTTCTACTCAAGATTAATTCCTAGGACAGTGTGTTCATTTCCTGATTGAGATCATATGTCCACCCCTTGACCAAGAGAAAGCAAGGCACCTTAACTGAAAGTCCTACCAGCATGCCATACAAACAACAGATGTCCATTACTTTGGTACAGTTAGAATCTGAAAGCCTTCACTGTGCTACTTACACATATTCTGGGCCAATTGCCAATTTGTGTTGAACATGAACAAAATCATTTTATCATAACACTTTGCTGTATCAGTCACATCAAATTTGCTCAAATTTTGGAAGCACAGAGCTCCCAAAGTATCCACAGATACGTAGGTGAATTTGGCAGAAAAATAGATTTAGTCTTGCTGTATTTTAGTTCAATTATTTGTTTTTAGTTCAACTATCAAAGCACATGGTGCCATCTATTAGCAGATGAATTGGACTGATCTTAGTGTGAGCTGTGTCGAAGTGTTTTTGCCAATAGATGTGGAGAGTGAGAATGTTCAAGACACAGGTTTTAAACCCAAAATCCTCTCCTAAACTAGCCCTTTTCTTCCTGCAGGGCCAGCTTCATGTGTGTGAGCCATGCAGTCACCTATGCTCAGAGGGGCCCCACACTTGGTTTAATATACTGCTGTCCTCTCTTGGAGCTGTTAATGATTTTATAACAAAAATTCTACATTTTCATTTTGACCTGGGCCTTGTTTATCATGCAGTCTATCCAGAGAGAAACAGAAACAAAAGAAGCCAGAATAGCTTGCTAGTGGGAACACCCAGGCCACGGACTGCTGCAACTTTGAATGTCTTTAAACAATGCCATCTCATAACACTCTGGCCAAGTACAAATATTCTAGAATTTGTGCAACCCATGTTCAATACTCTTTCTTCTTAGGAAGGACAGCAAACATAAGGGTTGAGCAAAAATGGTAGAGAAGAACTATAGAGTTTCTACCAATAGAATCAGTGCTCATCCCACAGTTTATGTAATTAGACTTCATATTGATTAATCCAAAACAGATCCTTTTTTTGAAACATAAAATATATTTGAAATTGGCTGTTCTCCAAGGGTAGGTGTTAACTCTTTAGAAGAATTGGCTTTATTGTTGCTTATAAAATACTCTTTGTTTTTAATTTATTCAACCATTAGTTACATAGAGCATGCAGAGTACTTTCCTAGGTCCAGGAGAAAATGCAGCAGTATATCAGTCATTGCAGTTTGGCTTAAAATATGGAAAAGTGCAGAATGCTGGATTCTCATAGTAGAGTGGAACTTTATTAGAGCCAGATATTGGAACATATTGTTCATGTGCTTAAAATCCTTCAATAGAATCTGATTGCAGAAAGTCAAATAAAAATAAAATTAAAATTTCTGAATAAGGCCTACTCATATTCCAGTCTTGGTATGAATGTCACTTGCTAAGAGAGGCTTTCCTTGACATTCCAAACCTAATTGGACTCTTTTGTTGTTCTCTGTTAGAGCATCTGTTATTTAACATGATAGCACTTTTCATGATTTTTCATTGCAGATTTTGTTATTTGATTTTCTTGTCCTATATTAGACTATAAGCTTAAGGGGAAGAACCAAATCTCTCTTACTCTGCAGTGTATGCCGAGGACTTAGCATAGTTCCTGAGCACTTAGTGAATGTTCCATAAATATACATTACATTTGATTTAAAAAAAAAAAAAAAAAAACGCATGACAGTACATGCCCTGTTTGCAAAGTAGCATCAAGTGCAAAGACCCTGATGGGTGAACAATTGTGGCATGTTTCAGGACCAGAAAGAAGGCCTGGGACATAGTGAGCAAGAGTGTGGGGGAGAAGGAAAAATGAAGTTTACAGGGGACACAGGAATTGTGCATGTAAGAGCCTGGCAGACCAGGGTAAGAAATTAAGTGTGATAGGAAGCCATTGGAGGCTTTTATCATGTTGAATGATATGCTGAAGGTGACATACTTATTATAACGCCATAATGTTTGCGTACATCGATTTAAGTTTGAGGCATAAAACTTAATACTATACCATTTTGAGGAGAGGTGAGCAAACATTTTTCTGTAAAGGACCAAATAGTAAATATTTTAGCCTTTGTAAACCATGCAGCTCTGTCATGACTACTCACCTCTCTCTCATTGTTGGGTGAAAGTAGCCATAGACAATACTCAGACAAATAGTTGCTTCTGGGTTCCAACAAATCTTTACTTAGAAAAACAGACAGTAAGCCAGATTTGGCCAATTGGCCATAGTTTGCCAGTCTCTTATCTATAGACTGTGGAACCAACACATCTGTGTCACCTGGGGTGCATATTAAAAATGTAAATGCTTGTGGCCTCATCCAGATAGGAACCCAAACCTCTGAATTTGAAGTCTGAGAGTCTCCATTTAACAAACTTCCCTACAGAATTTTATGCAGGCTTGTCTTACTCTGTTAGTGCTGCTGTAATAAAATACCTGAGACCTGGGTAATTTATAAAGAACAGAAATTTATTTCTCACAGTTCTTGAGGCTGGTAGGTCCAAAATCGAGGCACAGGCATTTGGGATCTGGTGAGGGCCTTCTTGCTACGTCCTCACCTGGTGGAAGGTGGAGAAACAGGAAGGGCTGAATGCTGTGTGAAGCCTCTTTTATAAAGGCCTAAACTCCATGCATGACATGACGGCTCTGCCCTCAGGACTTTATCACCTCCTGAAGGCCGCACCTTGTAATACTATTACTTTGGTGATTACGTTTCAACACATAAATTTGGGGGGACATTCAGATCATAGCACTGCTGAAGTCGAGAACCACTGGTCTAGAAACGTGTCCATTCCCTGCAGACTATTTCTACGGTCCTGAAAAATCCAGCTCATTGATGAGGATAGCACATGGCATAATTTCTCAGGGTAGAAGGACTAATGTTTGGCTTGATCTGTATTCAGTAAAGAGCAAGATGCGGGTTGTAAGAACTGACCACCAAATTGGAATGCATTGTGCCAGGAGGCTGGAAGGAACTGTGTATTGCTAGTAGTAAGGGGAGAAAGCCCTGCTTAGATAAGGCTGAGCAGATCCACCCTCCCTTTGAGTTCCCTGGTTTTAATTGTTGATGCTAAAAATACATTTCCCTTAATTGTTTTGTGAAAATAAGTTAAATAAAGGAAAAATCTGTTCCATACATGCACAAGCAAACATTACACTCTTTTCACATAAACACTGCGATGATTCCTCAGAGTGTTCCTATTCAAATTTGGTTGCAGAATAACACCCACAGAATGTAGTTCCAACCACAAAATGCTGTGACAGTAAGCAGACAGCACAAGAGAGCCTGTTATGCTTTATAGATTGCAATGATTACATTACTAGAGCAGTTGATGCATTTGTTGGTGTTCATTCTATTTCACATTTGCATTTAAATTCCTGGGGAACAAAGATAAGATAAAGAGGAAAACAAATGATGCTTATTTGTTGTTGTATTGAACTCCTATTATAAGTATTGCTTTAAAGGAGGGTGAGGCTTTGCAAGGAAGCATTCCACATGTTCTTGACAAAACATCAGATACACATTGTCAACTAGAAATATGCAGAAAAACATATGCCTGGGGCCTTAATAAAATCATAAATCAATAAGGAATAACCCAAAATGCGGATGAATACAAGGAGCAAATGAGATACTCAATACTGTCTTTTACACGTTCATCCACATTTTATAGATACATAAAAAATGTAGAATTGCATCTGAGTTTTGAAACACTATGCTTTTTATTTTAGGCAGTCTTTTAAAACATCGCTTGATATATTTCCTCTTTCAAGTAATCTGTGCATCCACAGCATGATCATCTGATGAATTTATGCAGATTGGTTCTGTATCCAGGGTAATTCTTTCTGCTCCTATAAGCTCTCTTATTTTACTGGGATCCAAGAAAAAATCTTTTTGTAGAGTTCAATTGTACATCCCAGTGAGTAGATGTTTGGTTCTTCTACCTATGCAAGAAACACATTTGCCTCCTCTTATGTGTTTGCCATAATGAATTCCAGAAGGATGAGAAAATGTCACCTCTTCCTAGTTAAGTTGCATATCAAAGCTCAGAACTTATTTCAACTCTTATTTTAAACGTCACACTAATTTCTATAAATATACTTGAAATAAGATAAAAATTAATAATTCAATAACAACAGTTAATTTTATGATTTAACTGAACTCATAAAAAATTTTCTCTCTGACTTTATTATGCTTTACGGTCTCAAAGAAAACAGCATTAGTCAAGCCCTTTCCTGGATATTGGCAGTGAGAGTCTGGGAGCACCTTTCAAAGTGAGATAAGGGATGTTACACAAACCTTAAATTTGATGTCAGTTTAGGAGAATTATGTCTAAAAACCTTTGCTTTCTCTATCTCTCTTCTTGGATATTTACAAGGCTTACTGGCATATTAAAGGCTCTGAGAAGTCCTGTAGGAAAAACATTTGTGTAGCTCTGCTTTTCCAAACTTTTTGCTCAGAGTAACTTTTTTTTTTAAATCTAACATCTGGCATTGGAACTTTTATTTCTGGGAATACATGTTCCAAACCTGTCATCTAAGTAGTAACGAGTAACTAGTAGTCAGTATATATTCTCCTGTTTTTATTACATTTCATATTCACTAATACATTATATATATGTATTGTGGGGGGGAATATATATGTGTACACCACATGAGGAGTCTTCAAAAAGTTCATGGAAAGATTCGTGTTGTCTTTCGATTCCATTATTCCATGATCTTTTTGAAGTACTCTCGTCCATATATTTATATATCAGGCATATCTATTCATTTATCACCCATTCAGCATGTATTTGAGGAACTTCTCTGTGCCAGAAACTGTTGGGTGCTGGGGACACATCTGTTCAAGAGTATATTTTTATTTTATTTTCAAAATATATAAAGAACTAATTTGCTGATGTCAATAACAACTTATATAAAAAATCAGAATATTGTAGTACATTGAATACAGACTTTGTTAGAATCTTAAGTCAAGGGTTAAGGAGAAATGCAAAATAATAGATATTTTTCCTTAGATGTATTTAGGGCACCTTGAACTGAGCATGTACCTTATTTATTGTTGTGACTCTCCCTGGAATACTAACAATGATGAATTTAAATAGCATATAGTTATGAGTTTTACAATAAAATTCAAAAGCATTAATTCTAGTCTCTTGCCTTAGCTGAATTTCTATTACTTAACCAGTGCCTGGAAATGTTTTGAAAATCAGATCATAAACAACATGTTATAAGCTTCCTATCTTAGAATGTGAATTTAGAATTGCATTAACCTGGCCCATTTTTCTAATTGTAAGGTGAGTTGGGTTGGAAAATCTATTTTTAGGAGAAGTGGTAAGCATTTAAAAAGTTCATGGCAGCTTCAAGCCATAGATTTGAATAATAGCACTTTGAAAAAAGTAATTCTGATTCTCATCGTTACATGTGCCACTTAAGTGATGTCACTAGAGCTGAAAGACACTGCCAAGTTAATTTTGTCAAGTGGTTTTAACAAACTATACCTCTTATATTAATTATTCTTTTCATTTGCTGGTCTAAATCCAGTTCAAACTGGCTTAATAAGGACAATGGCAATAATATCAATAAATAAATATCCCCAAATGTTTAGGAGATACTGTCTCACTTCACCTCGGAGTACAGGGGTATAATTTGCTTCCGGCTTGACTATATTCAGTAGTGCAAACCATGTCATTAGGACCTTGTATGTGTGTCTCTCTCCCTCTGGTTTGGCATGGATCTCATTCAGGCCCTCCATCTGCTGTTTCCCAGCAGCTTAAGGCTTACGTAATCCTTACAACTAGAAATTCCAATCGAAAGAGCAATCTTCTTCATAACTACTCACAGGATTGACACTCATTGGGCTGTCCTAACTCTTGCGCTTGTGCTGCAGCTGATTATTGTCATTGAGGGAATAGGATGGCCTGATTGGCCAGGTTTGGAAGATGTTTCCATTCCTGGAGTTGGTACAGACTGATATTAAAGGATAGGGATTGGGATGGGATGGTTTTCCCAAAAGGAAATTAAGGTGCAGCTACCCAAAGAGGGGAGAATTGGTGCTAGGCAGACAGAAATCAACAAGTGCCCATAATGTTCATTTTTTCAAGTGAGAATTTACATAGAACCATGAAATAGAAAGTAAACAAAAAGGAATTTCTTGCTAGATGGGGTGGAGGAGAGAGGGGAACAGACTCAGACATCTGTTTATTCAGCCACACCTCTCTGCTCTTGAAGGAAGCTGACCATCTGTCCTGGTTTGCCTGGGATGATCTTGGTTTATGTCTGCTGTTCGAGGTAATTGATAGCACCCCTTTTACTCTCAAAAGTGTCCTGATTTGCTTGATAAATTTTATGGACAATAGATTATTAGAAATCTCTGAGATCTATTAATTGTACGTACAACCCAATTGTAAAGCTCTTGATATAAACCAAGGCATTTGTTTTGATAAATATCTCTATGTTCCACCTGAATAATATGAACACCTTGTCACAGTTAAACTCTTATTATCCCCTCTGATTTTATTGTTTCCCATGACAAAACTAAACTGTATTGTTATTATTTTATATAATTAAATATTTGTTTAAAGTTACCCACATTTAACAAATTCTTTGTTCATTATTCCTTCTTGAGTTTGTCTTTCCCCTGAGATAAATTTTTAACTTTCTAAACTATTCCTTTCTGAACCTTGCTACTCAAAGTGTGGTTTGTGGGCCAGCTCATTAGCATTACCTGGGAGCTTATTATAAATGCAGAATCTAGGGTCCGGTGATTCACATTCTGTAGTTTAACAAGATCCCCAGGTGACTTGTATACATTAAAGTTGGAGAAGCACTAAAAAATAATAAAATAAAATAAAATAAAAATAAAATTAAAAAGTTGGAAAAGCCCTATTTTAGAATAGTGATTGTCCACAGTGGCTACCCATTAGAGTGCCCTAAGTGGCTTAAAAACTAAGTATCATATACACACACATACATACACACATACGTACATACATATACACATGTATGTATAGATGCCTGAGCCCCTCCTCGAACATTTAAGAATCTCTGGGCTTGGGACCACTACTTCAAGAGTTCCTTTAGTTAGGATTTAATAGTGACATACTCTCATTTTTGTGTTTGTCTGAAAAATGCTTATTATTCATTATTGAACAATAGTTTATCCAGTAAACTATTATACAATTCCAGTCTGACTTTTATTTTTCCTCCATGTTTTAAAGATTTTAAAGATTTTACTCTTTTCTGGATTTACTTGTTGTTGCTGGCAGTTCTGGTGAGAGTAAACTCTCTTCTTTGTAGGCAATCTGAGTTTTAAATGTCTGATTACTATTAAGATCTTCTCATTGTCTTTCATGTTGTGCAGCTTTACTCTATTGTGGTTAAATATGTATTTTTTATTTACTATTATATTTAGGATTTATCATGTTTTCTTAACATGAGGACTTAGGTTTTTTATCACTTTGAAAAAAATTCTTAGCCATGTTAATGTCCCATATTATATATAATCTTTTTTCTCTGGATTAAACTTATGCAAGATATTTTTATTTTACATTCCTCTGTGTCTGTCTTAGTCCATTTTTGCTGCTATAACGGAATATCACAGACTGGGTAATTTATAAATGATAGAAGTTTATTTGGCTCACAGTTCTGGAGGCTGGGAAGTACAAGATTGAGGGGAAGCATCTGGTAAGGGCCTTTATGTTGCATTATCACGTGGCAGAAGGCATCGGATGGGTTGACAGCGCACATATGGGTGGAGGTCCAGGGGGCCAAACTCGTCCTTTTATCAGGAACCCACTCCCATTATAACTAACCCACTCTCTCACTAAGTGCATCAATCCACTCATGAGAGCTGAGCCTGAATCACCTCTTAAAGATCCCACCTCTCAACATCATTGCATGGGGGATTAAGTTTCCAACACATGAACTTTGGGGGCACATTCAAACCATATCAGTGTCTCTTATTCTCTCTCATATTTTAATCTCTTCATCTCTCTCTTCAGCATTATGGATAAATTCTTTATATTTTCCAACTTTAATCTGCTACTGAACATACATACATTTAGCTTTTTATTTCAATGATTTTTTTTCTCACTTGAATTTCTATTTTGATCATGACATTTCTGTATAATCTGAGTGGTCTTTCTTAGATAGTCTTGCTCCTTGCTCATTTTTTTAAATTTGTTTTTTAAATATAGTTATGTTATAATCCGAGTCTCATAATTCCACTATCTAAAGTTGTTTTTCATTGTTTCTGCTGAATACTGCTCATGAACACCTGTTTCCTTGTTTGTTTTGCAATTTTGAGAGTAAGCTTATGTTATCTGGAATCTGTCTGTGGATATTTTGTGAGGCCTGAGTTGAGCGTGCATTCCATCCTTGTCGAGAAATTTGTGTTGGTTTCTGCCAGGTTCTATAAAGGACAACAAAGTCAAGAGCACTTTGATTTCTTATCTTGGGGTTTCCTGATAGGTGCTGGTTTTGTAAATTTTGCCTGGGGACAGGCAAAGGGGATTCAAAATCCTGTGGTTATGAATATTGCAGAAGAGAATGTTTTTCCTTCTATAATTCAGCAATAAACAAAATTCCATTATTTATCTCTTTGCTGACTATTTAAATTTTTTTTTAGTGCAAGCTTTTCCTAAGGGGAAAAGCCCCAGCTTTGAGTCGTTCACTTTGTTGACAAGGAAAGTGAGGCTCCGACCTTGACCCGACTCACACAGCACTTCTGAAACAGAAAGGAAAACAGCACCTAGATCCTCTCATAGTCCAGTTGTTTTCTCTTCAACAAAACAAGCTACAAAATATTATCACCTCCTTCTAATAAGAATGGCTTCACCTTTGCCTCCAGTTGGACAAGTAACAGCAAGATTCAGTTATTCCTCATGGTTAAGTTTGATGAATTATAGAAATAGATTACTTAGATATATTTTAAGAATCATAAGAACATAAAAAAGTCATATGGGAGAAGACTTATAGTCCACACTATTCAGTATTTTGTCTTTTACAATAGCACCAAGGGACATTGGTGTGACATGATGATAGTTGCCCTTCATGATATTGTCCTCAAAGGGGACATCCCTAGCTGGGAAAGATCTATCATCCAAGAATTTCTCTAAAGCCTTCTTGAACTCTCATTATATTTTTGGTTTGTACAACCTTAAGGCACTGCTTTATACAGAATTGATCTTATACTAGTCAGGACATGGGCTAAATAACCCTGAAGTCCTTTTAAAATATGATTTTAAGTATCATAAATCTTGTTGTATGAGTAGAATCTGCAAATGGAGTGGGAATATGGTAGAGAGACGCAGAGCATGAGCTCAAGTCAAACAGCCAGTGTTCAAATACAGGCTTTATCCCTGTGTCCTAACCGTGTGACCTTGTGCAAAGACTTTTGCTATTCTGAACTTCTGTTTCCTCTCCTGGACAAGGGCAGTGATTTTATGGTTGTCATAGAATTGCTGTGAAAACTGAATAAGATAATACATATAAAATTACTTAGCACAAGGCTCGGCATATAGTAATCAGTCAAATGAAATGATTTCTAGTATTAGTATCACTATAAGTGATATTGTCAGTAGATGAATATCTTCATCATGGTCACAAACCTCACAAAAAAAGTACATATGACCCTATTTCATAATTTTTAAAACATCTGGATGATGAGGAGCAGGGTAGGATATGAAAGGGAGAAAATGAATGCTTATATCTTCAAGCTACTTAAAATGTTATGGGTACCAGTGTGTACTAAATAAATTACCAACCTTTCAGAAAACAATCATTAAAATCTCTTTGGATATGCTGTTGTGGGAGTCCTGCATTTTGAAAAAGAGAAATATAAACTAATCAAGTAAATAAGGTCACTTGTGGTTCCATTCTGTATTGTACCCTTATATAAATTGACTCTGATATTTGGTCATTGGATTCCCTCAATTATTTTATTTTTGCCAAAATACAAAACAAAAATAATGCGGCATGTAATAGCCCTAATGTTAATAAAATTGAATGGTTTTTCCTAGAAAGTGGCCTCTCCACTCTTTCTTAAATGTCTCAGTCTGCCCCGACATTTACTTTGCACTAGTAACAACACTCAATTTTCATTGACATTATCTTCTAAATACAATCAGATCAAAAATCTCCAACATCATTCTCATTCCTTTCTTGCAAGCAGATAATACAGGACAGGACCTAGCTGATAACTTCCGCTTCAGTAACCTCTGATTCCACTACTTGAAATGCTCTGTGTGGTTTTCCACTGGACCGGAGTCGGAAGTATTCGTGTAAAACAGGTGATTCCCATCAGCAAAGAAGCAAGACGTGGCATTTGCCTTTAATTGGACTTTCCTCCTGCTGGGTGCAGGGACTCTGTGAATGGGTAGGTCCCTGAGGGAGCGACTTATACCAACTGGAGCCTGAGCCAGCGGGAACCTTCCTGGGCACACATTTATCATATTCCCCAGGGTCTTGTGCTTAAATCTGTGAGGTGGAAGGAACTGAAGTGAAACTTCTAAGACATGGTAATGAGCATTTAGGATGTTCTAACTCAGTTCACACAAGTGTTGACTGTGTTTTGTGACACTTTCAAACTCACACTAAATCTACTTAGTTTTGCTGGCAAAAATCAGTAATTGTTCTTCAAACACTTACCATATGCGTAACCTTCAGCAAGTTACTAAAGCTCTCCTAAGCCTCAGTTGCCTCATCTGCAAAATGGGAACATACATAAATATTAATAAGTATTAATATTGTTAAATATTAATTATTACATTACAATAAAATATTAAATTATTATGCATAATAAATTAAAATATCCCTTATTGTTAACATTAATTTTTTTTTATTTGAGAGTTAAATGAGATAGTTTAAGGACAGTACTCAAAGTGCCTGACTAATTTATATGTACTGTGTATATATTACTAACTTTCATAATATTAATCCTAATGTAAACCTATACTGGGTTTCTTTTCACAAATGATCTGAGATCTTCATTATATTTGGGAAGTTAAGTGGGCAATTGACATTATTTTAAGTTCAGTCTAAATTCTACTTTTAGTTGATATGCCCAGATGTTTGAGAAGCAAAACAAAACAAAAAAACACCATAATTTCTCAATTTTGGAGACAATAAATTCCATATGTTGGGTTTTCTTTTATAGATTTAGGATGACCAGCCATTCTGGTTTGCCTGAGACTGAAGGGGTTTCTGTCTGTCTCTTTAATATCCACGCTTGTTCTTTAGTCAGACAGTCATCTTGCTGATATCTCACTTCCTGCTGTTGATTTCCCACGTGCTTGAGCATAATCGGAATTGGGCAGATGTATCAGCTTCTGCTGAATGGTGTAGATCATGAGGTCCAGGGAATTCACAGGAAACCTCTACCCATCTCAGTTTCACGACCTGAGAACTTAAGATATGGCCAGCAGCCTTCTAAACTAGAAGGGTTGTCTAGCCAAGGAAAACACAGTAAGGAGCTCTCCATTTTGAAGTTTATTTCTTGCCTGCAAATCAAATAAGATATTGATCTTTCATCTCAGGAGAAAGTCTTTCATTGGCCCTTTGATGCCACAATTCTCATAACAAAGTCCCCTTCAAAGAAAATATGATCTGGTTTTCTCACCTTTGAAAGTCTTTCTCAACTCCCTGAGTCGTTCCCTCTGTGTGAGCTGAAAATTTGTACTCTCCCCTCCTTCCCAGGGCTGCTTTGTTTATTTAAGGAAGAGAGTTCAAGGTCACTGAAGAAAATCTATCTCAGCTCCACCAAGGCCCCTTTATGAAAAAACAGAAATCTAGCTCTTGTGTAAATGATTAAACCCTGTTTAACAGAGACTTACATTGTGATATCAAAGTTTGTTGTCTGTTTTGTCTCCTATGAGGGTGTTATGAGGTTTTATTAAGTACTGATGTGTTTAATACATTTTTGAAGTGTTCCACAAATATTAAGTGCTATTGGATCACTCCCTATTTACCTTAATATGACTTCTAGCACCATTCATGAACTCTAATGGGGGAGCAGATCCCTAGAGCATCCCCTGGCTCCTTAGAAACAAAAACATGCCAGGTCAGAGTGAGGTTTAATTTTTTTGTTTTTTTGTTTTTTTTTTTTTTTGGCTTTCATATGATCCTTAAAACTCTTAAAAGACACCTTAAGTGAGAATGATCTTGAAAACCAACTTCTGATAGTAGAGGCCTAATGTATAAAATATTTGATCAGCAGTCAAAGCATGCATTAGCTGCATATGGTGCTGCATTTTAACCGAGCCTACATTGAACACTACCAGAGGCTGCTCCTTTTGTTTGTCATTTCCAAATTGAATTTAAGAAATAAAAATAGCAGGGATATTTCCAGGGAATCTACCATGATCTAGTATGGTAAAATCTAGTATAGTGGGGTCATGGTTCTCAGCATTTTCGTGGACATATGGTGTGTTGCATTATTTCTCTAGCAGTTTGTGATTTGTGTTTGTGTTTAGATGCACAGTGGATAATTAGTTTAGATATGGGAAAAAGAGTTACCTCCTTCAGCATTATACTGTTTGTAGTTGTGGAGAAAGTCCTTAATAAGAAGTAAATAATTTGGGCCGGCCCGGTGGCGCACTGTAGAGGGTTCGGATCCCACATACAGACCAGTTCCCGCTCACTGGCTGAGCAAGGTGCGGGCGCAGCGCCGAGGGTTGCGATCCCGTTGCCAGTCCCGGTCCGGTACGGGCGCGACACTGAGGGTTGTGATCCGTTGCCGGACACGAAAAAAGACAAAAAGAAAAAAAAAAAAGAAGTAAATAATTAGAAAATTATTTTTTAATTGGTTTGGTGAATATCAGTCAAAAGGAATATGTGAACATCTCTCACCCAAGAAAAACAATGCATAAACAAGAGGGAAACTCAGACTGATTTATTCTATCCCTTGAAGATAGTTAAGGTGTAGAAAGCATTAAAAAGAAAAAAAAAGAGAAAGACACAAATACATATTAGAAGGCACAGAGGATTGGTTTAAACAAAGCTTTGAGCATCCTACTCACAAATATTGTATAGTGTGATTTTTTTTATTCTGATAGGCCACCTTAGCTGCTCCATCTCCTTCTTTTAAACTGCAGTGACACATCACAGCTGCCAAGCTTTTTCACTTCCACCTCCAAGTTGGAGGAGAGTTGGCTTCACACTGTTTGTACTTTGCTGGGGATAGAGGGAGAGTGGCAGATGGGGGAGTGAGCAGCACCTGTAATTAAGCACAATGGTTTAAACTATAGCTTTCAAAAGAGGACCAATTTTAGACAAACAAGCAGTTGTAGGTCAGAAGCTGCTATTTCCTTGCTAACAATTGCAAAATCCATTGCTATCCCCTTTGAGTTTTTTTTAATAAAAGGCTATTAAAACCGAATAAAAGCTCAATAAGTAGATTAGTTAGAACAATAGTCCTCATGAGAATGTTTTGATTCTGAGTATAGCCATTAAAGATACCCCTAAATGCAATCAGGTTCTCTCCCTGCTAAAAATGTGTGAAAGGAAGGTAATACCCTCAGAGATTTTGCCAACAGATGACATTATTTTTTAAGTGTCTCTTTCTACATTTAAATTAGTCTTTTCTCTGGGCACCGGCAACAAAACCTTTGTTAAAGAATCACCAGAGAAACAGCGCTCTGAATAAATGTTCAGTGGAAAATTATTTTTGAGAATTTGGTTTTAGATGTTTCACATCAAAAAGATGGATTGCCGTGCATTCAAGAGGGAACACTTTGTGATCCTTCTCTGTCCTCTTTGTAATTTTAAGGATCAAAACTCCCAAGGTGGCCAGAGATAAGGACAAAGGCAGCAGAGCAATTTTACTAAACATATACACGTTATAAAGGACAATGTGATCCAATGTCAGTGAAGGTGTATCCACATCCTGTCCTCTGTGTTTCATTTTGTTAATTTCATTCCTTTAGTCAGGAATGAAATTCTCTCTCTCTCTCTCTCTCTCTCTCTCTGTCTCTCTCTCTCTCTCTCTCATACCACAGTTTTCTCTGTATACTAAAAGACCTCTTGAGACTCAGGAAAAACTCATTTGCAGACTTGATCATTCAAATTATAATGGATGTTACCACCCAAGCAAGTTCCTCAGACAAGATAGCACAGTCAATATTCTTCATTATCTTCTGTGACTTGCACGTTTATTGGGAGACTGCCCTCCATTTACCACCTCCACCCTTCCATTTCTTCCTTGGAAGCTATCTTCTTGTATATTTTCCTATGTCAGCCACCTCTAGCTTACATGTGCTCTTCTCCAGTCAGGCGGCAACTCTATCATGCTCCAGAGAGGCCCGGGGTGTTCTGTTTTGCCATTCTTCTTTGCTACTTTCCCTTCCTGTTTATCCCTACTCCTCGGCTACCTCCCAAGCCATAGCAGTCACTCAGAAATTTAGTCTCTGTTTGGCTGGGAGAGACTGGGAAGCCTGCTACTGACCCAAGCATCTATGTTTATGAAGTCCCCTGTCACCAAATTAAGTAGAGGGACCCCTTCATTTGCCTGTCTACACCCACCCAAATATGACAATAAATGTGAAATATTGTAACATTTTTTTTCTTTTCTTACCCCTTTTGAATTAAGCCTTTGGCCTCATAGTTAACAAAGCATAGAACATATAGGCACAAGACATCACTAATATGATTTGGTCTCACAAACACATACCCCATCCCATGGCTCTGTAGTGGTGACTGGTAGAAATTTGCCTTTACAAAGATAATGTGAATGAAAATGAAATTTATTTTGAGACTATTTTATTGTTTTACAATAGCCCTGAAATAATTGGAGAAGCATTTGAGAGTCCATCAGCCAATGAGATAGTCACCCACTCTATTATTTTAAAAAGATAGAATTTTATAAACTTATGTTTTGAATTTTTTTCTCAAGCCTACCTAAAGTCAGAGTCATCTGGAGAGCTTTATAGAACTAGGCAGGCTGGGTCCCATCCCAGATTCCCTCATCAATAGCTTGGGTGAGGCTCCAGCTGGTGTATATTTTTAAAGTTCCCAAACGACTCTGACATCCAGTCAGGCTTAAGAACCATGGATCTAGACTTATGCAAATAAATATTGGATTTTATATTGATATTTTCAGGTACATCTGTATGAATAGATGAATGTGTACTTATCCATTATGTTTATAAATATTCATTTACCATTATATCATGCTAATTCCTTTAGAACACCTACAATACATGTATACTATATATAAATCAAATCTATAGCTATAGATTTACATATTCAGATTATAGGCAGAATGACTGCAAATATTACTCTAAATATTATGCACAATTCTTGATTTATACACTCTACTTGTAATATAGAGGTTATGAATTCTGTGAGATATAAATGTTTCAATAGTCATGGTAATTATCCTTTACTTAATTCACTTTTCATGCTGTATGCTGGGATAAATGTTTTTCATGCATTATCTCATTTAATTCTCACAACAAATTCATGAAACCTGTGCTTGCATTTCTGCTCTAATGTAGTACAAACATTCTTTAAAAATCTTGCAATGTGCAAAATTATGCACTAAAAAAAAAAAATTAAGGTGATATATAGTAAACCTGGGTTGAAGCAGACCATTCAAAGCCTATAAAAATTGGTAACCAGAGCATCAACAAGACAATGACAATTCTAAAAAATAAAACACTGGCAGAGTATTATTTAATTTATATATTTTGTGTGTGTGTGTATACATATGTGCATGTATATATATCTTCTTTTAACTTTTAAAAAGTTAAATTGATTAGAACCTGGTGCAGTATAGGGCCGGCCTGGTGGCGTACTCGGTAGATTGTGGCGCTTTGGAGCGCGGCGGTGCTCCCGCTGAGGGTTCGGATCCCATATAGAGACAGTCCACTCACTGGTTGAGCGCGGTGCGGGCGCGACACCGAGGGTTGTGATCCCGTTGCTGGTCACGGTACGGGCGCGACACCGAGGGTTGCGATCCCGTTACCGGTCATGAAAAAAGACAAAAAAAAGGAAAAAAGAAAAGAACCTGGTGCAGTATAGATTTGTTCTCCTTGACATAAAACTGAGGTTTGAGCACGTGGCCTTCTACTAACCTCAAGTACTAGAGGGGTGAATGGATCACATACCCCAAAGAGAAGCATCAAAACCCATTATTTCTCTCAGCCAGGCTTTCAGTGGAAACTTGGAGTCAAATAATCTTACATGGTACTTACTCTCTGAAGAAAGCTTGCCATTGCAATATGCTCCATTAGTTATTAAGTGTAGATCTGTGTGATCTGAAAATCAAACCAGGTGTTAATATGTTTGCTTCCTAAATGAAAGTTTACCTTCACAGATGTGAGTACAGGTGTACACACAAGCACCTGTTCTCTCAGAAAAGGACATTAGACACACCGTTGATGCAAGGACAAATGAGTAAGAATGTAGTGACAAATCATCCAAACAGAAGAACTTTGCTAGGGAAAGCTACTGAGAAGTAAGCCAAAAATTGGTTCTACCCTCTCTGTCAGGCAAAGCAAAAAGAGAAATATGGTGATGTGTCTAACTCTTACCATCTGATAAAAGATGCCAGTTTCTTAGGAGATACCAGCCCAACCTACAACCCACCCCCATTCCCTGACACACACACAGAATCCTAAAAGATGTTATATAATGTCTTCCAGACTTTATATAAAAAGCATTAACCAATTATATCTGTTATGACTTAGAGCAGTTAATACCAATGCATAGACACCATTTATTATATTGCTTTTTCTATATGTGTACCCATGGATTAGACTCCATAAAGTAACAAATTGTATCTTATTGTTTAAAATTCACATTTGGATGGTGAAAAATGTGTACTTTATTTTTCAGTATTTTTTCAGTTTTTGCAATGTGTGCATACTGTTTCAATAATCATAAAAAATGAAGTAGTTCGAATTTTGGAATAAAAATTGGTTCCCATTAATACTTTTATTTGATCCCCATGCCAAAATAAATTTGTTCACCACTGATTGAAAAAGATTCTGGTCCTCTTAGTCGTCCACTGGGGAAACGTCTGAAACATTGTTTGTCTCTACCAAGCCCCTGACATTTATTTGTTCCTCTGCCTACAATGTATTAAGCACCCACTATGTGCACTGTAGGTCAAGTACTTGAGTTTGTTGGCAAGAATATGATGGGCAGGCTTCAGTGTTTAGCAAAAGGATGTTTGTGGGGGCATTAGAGGATAATAGTTAATCATTGAAAAAAAAATCCAGATTGTAGTTCAAATACTGACTTGCAGGTTGGTGGTCTCAGAAAAGGGGTAAAGTTGAGAAACCAGAATTGAATCTTCAGCTTATATTAAATTTGAACCCTTGAGACACCTTTCAGCAAATACCTTATTTTTTTGAGTGTAGAACAATTCATATTATATACACCCTTTTATTGACCTGTCTCTTTGAACCCTGCAGGCACTTGACAACTAATGAATAAAATAATGTTGTGTGCACTTGGGGCTATTGCAGACCCTTTTGTGTCTATAAAAGCTCTCATTTTCCCGACATATGGGAGAGGATTCAACATGGAGAGAAGTCGTATAGAATAACTGAGATGGCATGGGCTAAACCCCAGGGGTACTAATGACATTGTATCCGCAGAGCAAAGTTAGAATGCTCTATAATGATGTCATTAGACTCCTGAAACAGCTAACTTAATGCTGACTGGAATTTCTCTATTACATTCTCTTGAAAAGAGGAATAAACTCCAGGGTGTGTAGCTGTGTGGGGGTATTGACATTGCATATCTGTGCCTTCCAGTCACTCTGTTGGAACCAGCTGACCTTCATGCATACAGTTTAGTCAACTCAGCTGCCCTTTCGATGGAGACAAATGAATTCCCAGGATTATGCAGGTCAGGTCACCTGGGGTCAAAAACAGATTATTCAGTCATGCTGTCACCTTTGTTCTACTTGGGCATCTTTGAACGTTTATTTTTTAGGTCCTCACCTTTGATTTGGTGCCCCAAAATGTTTATTCCTGTGAAAGTACATATGCAAGTCAAATACAGAGACCCACAACTGATGCCTGTAATACATTCAAAACCTTTCCCATGGAGGCAGGTACATAAAACTGACTGTCCAAAACATTTATTTGAAAGGCAGGGTTGCAATAAAGTAAGGGAAAATAATAATAATTTTTTCAAAAGACATTAAAAATTCGAGATCAAAATTGTGCTGCTTATAATGTGACCTTGGGAAAGTTGTATCATCTCTGTATGTCTGTTTCCTTGCCTGTAAAGTGGGGGCATTAACAGAACTCCTTCTCAGGGAGGATCAAGCGAGATAAATATGTAAAACACTTAGTAAGTACTCAGGCAGTGGTCGTAGCTTTGATAAATGCAGATGCAGAAGTTACTACATGTGGACTTTTATCAGAGGAACATCATTTAACAGAAATGTAATCTTTCTAAACCCAGAATTTAGATTGTGTTTATGTACTGGCTGGTCACATTGTCATCAGTGAAACTTTTATAAGTATCTCCATATCAAAACAGCACAATCTTTATGTTGTTGGGCTCTGTTTAAGCTCTAGCCCCAGACAGGTCCAAATGTGCATTCCCCACATTTGCATTCTCTACTTCACTGTCTCACAGAACAAATGCGTGAAAGTAAATCTTCAACTTAGAACACCCACTCTGTCAAACTGATGTGCTGTCCAACGAACAGCGGAGAAAAAAGAAACACATCACCCCAGTAACAAGTAAGCTCTCTGAAAATATCAAGTAAGCCCAATGCCAATATGATATAACGAGATTTTTTTTTAAGCGATGTTATAGTTTAATGAGATTGGCATGGTTTATTAATGGCCTGTGCCTCTTTTGAATTGGGAATGTAAAGTGTCTTGTTTCCTGTTGTTTGGTGTGATACACAAAGACTTTTGCATACCTGCTGATATTTAAATAAACCTGAGGATGTAGAATTTGACAGTAAATTGCTGCATGAGGGTCACAAGAACAGAGAAAAGAATCTATGTTGAGACAACAGTGGCCCTGTGTTTCTATTAACAATCTATGGCTTTCTAAAATTATATGCGCCCACAGTACGTCTTTGTACTATGTGGTTAATGTGTACCTGGAAAGGCCAGGCCTGAGTGTTCAGCTACTTGCTATTGTTATATTCAAGTGTCACCAGGTCTACCTGTCTAGTCATGGCACCCCGGGGGTGATTTGAAGACAACTCATGTTTACAGAACCTTAAACCAATGTTTTGGGCCCTAATTTAATAACTTTATACAAGAGGCAGTCTAGAATAGTGGTAAAGGGAGTTAGAATCTCAGCTCTGCTACTTAGAGTTTGGTAACCTTATTTCAGGGACTGTGTCTTTCTGTCTATACAGTGGGAAAAATAATAGTGTCTGGCTCAAAGGGAGTGAATGAGATTTGGCACATGTTCAATATTCAATAAACAGCAGCAGTTATTATATTAAGTCAGAGTCACATTCTTATATAGGCAGTATAAAAAAAATATTGTTAGATCCAAATAACATTTGTACATGAAACTTTTTATTTCTTCCACCGTCCCCCATCATCCCAATTACTGTACACTCCTTAGGTTACCTGGGTGGTATAAAAATGTCAGAGGTTAGTCTGACTTTCAAAGCCTTAAGAATATTTACTGACCTCATGATGTTTGACAGGAACCTGGAACAGATAATGTAAGGTATCAAAAACATTCAAGGAGCCAGATTATTATTTATTTATTTTTTTGTCTTTTTCGTGACCGGTAAGGGGATTGCAACCCTTGGCTTGGTGTCGTCTGCACCGCACTCAGACAGTGAGCTCACTGGCCAGTCCTATATAGGATCCGAACCCACGGCGGGAGCATTGCTGCACTCCCAGCGCCGCACCCTCCCCGAGTGCGCCACAGGGCCAGCCCTGAGCCAGATTATTTTTTAAAAAATCATACCATCTAAGTTCTGTACTGCTGTTAACAACTCATTATATACGCTTACACAGCACATTCATTGAACACATGGTCAAATTTTCCAAAATATGGATGTTATAGGTATCACTGTTTTAGAGGCAGTCCATTCTATTAATCTTTGATTATTTATATATTTTTCCACCTCTGCTATCTTCAATTCCTACTGTAGCCTTTTTTTTTATCCAGATTGGCTTTTTTTTTTTTTTTTTTTGCTTTTAAATTAAACATCTTTATCTCACTCAGTAGCCCCTTTTTTTATTCATTCTTCTTTACTCAGTGCTATATAATTACACCATAAACCACCCTTCAAATTAAAGTACAAGACATGGTTCCTGGTTTATTTAGGAATATGCAGTCTAGGCGAAAAGGAAAAAGTTGGTATGCCTGCTCTTTTTTTTTTTTTTCCAAATTGGTTTTTTTTTTTTTTTTTTTTTTGCTTTTAAATTAAACATCTTTATCTCACTCAGTAGCCCCTTTTTTTATTCATTCTTCTTTACTCAGTGCTATATAATTACACCATAAACCACCCTTCAAATTAAAGTACAAGACATGGTTCCTGGTTTATTTAGGAATATGCAGTCTAGGCGAAAAGGAAAAAGTTGGTATGCCTGCTCTTTACACTTATTTCTAATGCCTGATACTCAAGAGTACTTTGACAAATCAGTAAGTGAACTGGAGAATGTGTACAAAGCAATATGGCAAGTATAAAGTTATTCTATCATACATAGAATATGTACATTTGTGTTTGCCTTACAGGAGAGTGATCATGGTTAAGGGCTATCAGTCAGAGAAGACTTTCTGGGAAAATGGCACATGGTTCTGTTTCAGAAGCTAAAAAGGGAGCTTTAGGATGACAGTGATTATACAAAGTAACTGTTACCTGTGGCTTTATTCTGCATTCATATCCCATAAATAACGTTTTCAGTCGTTCACTATATCCTTTGCTGGAACCAGACTTCATGGAATTAAACATACATTTCCCTAGCTCCTGGAATGCCCTTGAAAAAGTTGTGATTGTACCAGGCCATTTTTGTGAATCTAATGCTTTTTGTCATCAAGAAAAAGTCAAACTAATTAAACTATATGAGAACAGAGCACCTGAAAATGACCTCCGAGAGTCAGCTGATGTCTGTAGGTAATTCTCTCAACTAAATGTATGCATGTTGTACAGTAAGAGCACTAGGCGGTCAGTGGCCTTTCCCTCTCTGCTGCATGCAGACTCTTCTACCTGCCTTTCAACATGTGGAGGACAAAGGAATGTCATCAGATCTCTTTTTCAGCTCCTCATCTAAGAATTCTCACACTTATTTAACCAAATTCCAGTGTTTCTAGTTAACTCAAGGAAATAGTATAATTTGAAATGATTCCCTAAATATAGTTTATTTTAATTGTTCTTAATGATAAGTATAATTTTACCAAACAATTCTATAAGACAAATAATTGCATTTACTTTGACTATGTTGTTAAGGACATTGCTCATCACACCATACATAAAGATCTTTATGAAAATCTATGAGAAAACATTTCTTACAACTCAGAACTGAAGTAGGTGAGTGGAAGGGTAACTGCTTTTGTTTTTGGGGTTTTTTTTTTCTGTCCATTTTCAGACATTATTACTTGTATGACTGACAGTATTATTCTGTTTTTGTTGGTTGGTAGACAAATCAGAGCTAAACTTTTATTCTCCTCCACCAAAATGTATAGATATTTATAGCATGTATTCTGTGTGCTAAACTTGTCCCTGTTTTCTTCATATGTTTTCAACATTTATTCACCACCTATAAAGCACTATCATTTTCTATGTTTTGCTTTTCAATATAAAGCTCTATGGGAAGCTTCAAATGTTTTGGGGAACTATTAGTTCTAAAATATGCTTTAAAATATAACAACAAATTAAGAAAATAGTGTAATAGATTTTAAAGATAAATTTGAATAGGATATGGCTTGAATTATTAACCCCTCCTTTCCAAATTTAATAAATCCAAGCTATTACATGGTTTATGACATAGGAGAACTGGAAATAGTCTAAAAGTTGTAAATATATAATCAGTCAAATAAATTGAAAAATTGATGTTATAAAATAATATGTGATGTGAAAATCATGATATAGAACAGTATTTAAAGATATGGAATACTATTTGTGGTATATTTCAAAAATTTTAAATAGTAGGTCACAAAGTAGTCTGTCTAGGACTGTACTTGTTATGTACCAAAATAGGTTATAACACACACACACACACATGCACACACGAGTAGAAGTATCTGCAATAAAAATATGATCTCCAGTGCCGGCCCGGTGGCACACTGCTACAGTGCGCCGCTTGGGAGCGTGGCGGCGCTCCTGCCGAGGGTTCGGATCCCACATACAGACCGGTTCCCACTCACTGGCTGAGCGAGGTGCGGCCGCAACACCGAGGTTTGCGATCCCGTTGCTGGTCCTGGTCCAGCACGGGCGCAACACTGAGGGTTGCGATCCGTTGCCGGACATGAAAAAAGACAAAAAAAGGAAAAAAAAAATATGATCTCCAGAAAATGATGTTACATGTGATTTTTCTATTTATTTCATTTCTTAATTTTCATTTTGTATTTTCTGAATTCTGTACAATGAACATGTATTATATTTCTAATCAGGGATAAGTAAATGTTTTAAAAAGCCAGATATGAAACATTTATTGTTATCACACACAGCATATTAGTCCTGCCTCTCAAAATAAGCCACAAAAGAGGATTTCTATGCAGAGCCTTTTTTACTTCAATGGCAGTGGTATAGTAGCTGGAGATTGGTAAAAATAGGTAATAAGCAGATTCTACACCCAGATTCATTCTTTTCTTTCCTCAGTGTTCCCACAGCGGTCTGTTTCTGTTATTGTAGTCACCACCTTGAAGTCCAGTTATTCACTAGTCTTTGATCCAGCCCAAACCCCCTTTAGACTGCAGCTCATTTTTAGGCATTCCATTAATGTTTGTGGAGTGAGTGAATGTGTGAGTGAGTAAAAGTAGGAAGAAAAGAAAAAAGAAGAAAACCTGCCAATCAGGACAGAGTAGCAGCCGACAAGACACCCTCTCTCACAGCCAATTTTCTTGGCTGACTTTGTCTGTATAATTGCTTTCAATCTGTATTTCCTCTACCTATCTAGCTGCCGCCTAAATGTTGAATATTGTATTTTCCCCTCAAAGAATGTCAATAAAGATTTTATTTTTTTTCAATTACTGTTGCAGAGAATGTTTCCCTTTAGGAAAACTAAAATTTAATAACTTTTCTTCGGCAAAGTTGACGATCTCTTTATTCTCACCATGCTAACTGTAGTCAATCAGGAGTCAGTTGGAAGCCAAGCTGAACATAAAGTGATTAAAAGAAAACCAAAACACAAATGCACCCTCTTGAAAACCTAATCACATTATGAAGCTCTAAGCATGAGTTATGAGGTAGCTGTGGCTGGCTGGGTTTTGATGAAGTACCTATAATTTCATATCAGCTGCCACAGGACTTTCTGACTTCTTTCTAACTTTAAAATGTGATTTACCCTGTTATCATCTACTTATACAGTCTTCAAGATCTACCTAGGAATAAGTACTACTAATAATATGTTAAATTGTATTACTGCAAGATTCTTATTTTTCCACAGTCATATGGTGAAATTCAAATGATAAAAATAAAATAGGTAATTCATTAGATTTCAAAGCTCTGACTGTTAAAATAAAAGCATTTTCTCAATTCAGGAATCCTGACTTGAATTCATATGTTATCAGCAAGTACTTAGATGTACTTCTTTTGAAAATATGTATTATTTTTATTCAGTGTAGACTAGGAGTAATTAGATTTATTTAAAGTTAAGGAGATATGTGGTCATGATTAATTTCAATATACTATATTCATAATTCAACTGTTCAGCAGTTTTTTTTCTCTTGGTGCTGAATGCAAATGTTTTATTTTAGAAGGGGTAATTTAATAGAGAAACCTTACAAACTAATTTCTTAGGATGTTTTTCTGAAATGTGTTATTAGAAATTGATACTCTCTGACATTATAAACTGTGTGGATTTTTATTCTGGATCCATATTCTAAAAACAGAATTTGATTGTATTGATGAAAAATCTAAAGTGTAGTCTCTGTCCATACATGTAGAAAAAGGAAAGGTGTACCCTTTTGCAGTGGTCACCTGGGACAGGCTGGGAGCTTTTCTAAAATGAATAGCATTCATGGCTTATGCTTCATCATGGTGGCAGCCCTTTTTTAAGTTGGCTATTTCTAGTGGCCAAGATAGTCTTTAATTTTAAGTGAATACACCTTTTATAACCACTGGTTACATGTCCTCGGTCTGTCTCGGGATTGCCTTTCCCTTTTCCCCATCAATCGTCAAGACACAGGCTTTGGAGAAAGTATCCTCCAGGCTAGCATGGACTTTCCTTCTCAGGGCTCCCATAGGCTTTGCAGCCAAATTATTTAATTACTCACTCCGTTCTTCCAGCCATTGTTGAGCCTGTTTTATGCTGAGTACAGTACTAGACACTGGGGATGGAAATAAAGAAAGAAATGGTCCCTGCCTTTTCGAGTGTATTTCAAGAAGTTCATGGAAAGATTTGTATTATATTTCAATTCCCTTTTCCCATGAACTTTTGGAAGTGCCCTCGTATATTACTTATGGACTTAACAGAGAAAACAAAAACAAGTATCAGCTTTTGGGGAAAAAATATGGGATGCCCTAACTTAAAGTAGGTTTTTAAAAAGTCCCTGAGAAGGATTTGGGGAAAAGGTTTCCAGGCAAACAAGTATTATAAAGATTTGGGGCAAACAAGGGAATGATGGTTCAAAAACCAAAAGTAATGGGTGAGGGGGTGAAGGCTGAAAATAAAGTAGGGAGGATGTAAAAGAATGACATATTGGAAAGTCCTCTCAGTTGCAGTTAGGATGCTATCTTAAGGACAGATAAATATCTTAAGCAGGGAGTGACATGAGGAGATGCACAGTTTAGAAAACTTAGTCTGTCCAAGGTGTGGAAAACAAGAGGACAGGCAGGACCTAGTTCAGAATCTGTAGTCACTGTAAACCAGATGAGAGAGGATGGAAGCTTAAGAGTGTGGACGTGTGAAGTAATAGAGCCGGGAATGCTCAGGAGGAAGAGATGGCAGGGTGCTGAGGTCAAAGCACGTACCTACTGTATGCCCTCGCCATTCTGAATTACAGTAACTTATGTTGCTATGTCCCTTGTGTAACTGTGAGTTTTACACGGGCATTTTTATAAATTTAGAACCAAACTCACTGCTTAACTCATTTTAGATGCTTGGTACACATTAAGGAATAAACCTTGATTGATTCTATGTTGTAAACTGTCTTTGCATGATGTTAGTATATTCATTCGTCTAGAAAATAGTTTCATTGAAAGTGTAAGACAAAGCTGTGATCTGAGTTACTATGTAATGGTTTTTCGAATTTAATTTTCTGCTTTTACATTTTAAAACAAGAATGAAGTCTGACTTTAAAAGAGGAATTTTCACTCTATAATTATACAAGCTTATCAATTGCTTGATAAGCCTCCTAAATCCCATAGTTTAAACCACACTTCCAGTAGTATTGTTTGAATTATTTCAAAACTCTTCTGGTATTTATACATACACAGGCGCACACATACACATACACAAGTTTGTGTTTCTTCTTTTCCTGTTTTTAAATAAAAAGGTGATTATGTACTACTTATAGATGTACAACTTGCTTTTTTCTAATAGCAAATAATGGATATCTTTCTATCTAGAACATATGTCTTACCCGCAGCTTATTCGAGAGATGAAAGTGCAATGATTTTGTCATTCCCTTACTAATGGCATTTAAGTTGTATCTATTTTATTCAATATTGTAAACAATGTTGAAATGGATATCTTTGTACATATACTTTCTATAGGACAGATACCTAGAATTAGGCTTGGTGAATCAAAGGATATATGCATATTAAAAGTGTGTGCGCATGTATTCATATTCTAACTATGTATGTGTTCATATACATATATCCATATTCTAGTTATGCATATACAGGTTGAACATACCTAATCTGAAAATTCAAAATCCTAAATGATCCAAAATCTGAAATTTTTTGAACACCAACATTACACTCAAAGGTTGTGCTCAAAGGAAGTGCTCATCAGAGCATTTCAGATTTTGGGTTTTCAGATTAGAGATGCTCAACCTGTATGTATATGCAAATATTTCAAAATCTGAAAAAATCCAAAATCTGAAGCACTTCTGGTCCCAAGCATTTCGGATAAAGAATACTCAACTTGTATGCATACATATACATAATACATACAAATGTTTTTATATATGGTCAAATTACCCTCAAAAATGTTGCGTCAATTTATTCTCCCACTGGTATTGTAGGAGTATCCAGTTTTCCATATGCTCATCAAAACTGGACAAGGTGAAGGAGAAACATTTTCATCTCTTTCAATTCTTCATATGTCTGGGTAATTTTCTAGACTTTATTTCCAAATCATTTATTCACTCTTTAGCTATGTTCATGCTGCCATTCTGTCATTCAGCCCTTCTCTCAGGGATGTGTGTATGCAGGCGCAAGCATGAGCTGTTTATGTTGAGAGAGAAAGCACACACAAAGAGAGAACGCTCTTTCATAGAGGCCTGTTGTTATGAATAAAATACTCTCATGCGTATCTCTGTGGTTAATAATTATCCAAATTTTTAAAAAATAATTTTTGTTAGATTCTGGCACTCTTTCCTCTGATATGGGTGTTTCTCTTCCTTCATAATATGGGTCTTTCTTATATATGGTGTTTCATTGTTAACCATTTATAGTTATATATACAGGTCTTGATTGACCAATGCAAACAGCTGACACAGATGTCATCAGCATTTATGCGATTATGTTTCTTTGAGACACCTCTCCCTGGAATGGGAGTGCTAACTCCAGTGCTCAGTGGCTGAGATGAGCAATGCCTGTAGCCCTTTAGATGACATATGTGCAGAGCTGTGAGGCATGCTGGGGACACTGGGTGTAACAATGACACTTACGATATTAGATACTTGAAAAAAATGTAACCAGACTTTGTAGCTTATGCTACAGAGAATACTTCTATTTAAGTTTTACCCTCTTTTAAGAAAATAATGATACCTTTTTTCCCATTGAAAACTTTCAAATTACCTATAATGAGACACTATATATATATATATATATATATATATGTATGTATCAAGACCGTACTGCCATTAAAACACATAATATCTTTTTAATGTGTCAGACATGTCTGTTACCATAGTGTCCTATATCAATAGATAATAGCATAGCAACTACACTTATTTCTTTCATAGCAGGTATCATAATCTGTATTAATTGTTTATATTTGTTTGATTGAATATGTACTTTTTTGTCTCCTTCAGTGACTCTGTGACAGGCAGGACCAAGTCTTTCTTATTCACTGGGCATCAGAAATAGAAAAGTCAAGAAAATAAATAGACATGGCCCTGGCTGCCATTTTTAGATTACCTTGTCCTACTTGCTCAAAAGAAAGAAGGTTCCTATGATGTCATCCTGTTTCCTAATTGTGCAAATATCACTAACCTCTTAGGAGAAGAATATTGTTCATGTGAAATAGAATAATGTTCATTATGCTTATCGTTAAAAACTAGAGTGTTTTGTTGTTGTTATATAAACATCTGGTTGAACGTAATGAAATTCCAAAAGCTGCTGATAATTGGGTTTATTTGAGAGAATAAACATAGGCAGCATTAGAAATAACATTGTCATTTTCTCCATGACCCAAATAGTATGGTTTCCTGAGATAGGAAAATCATATTTGTCAGACATGAAATTTATGTTCCTATGAGAGAGGCACCTGACATTATAATGAAATTCACAAAAGGATATAAAGAGATTTGAAAGAAAACAAAATGTTCCAAAGTGTAGAAATAATTGATGGAATCATAATAATGCTAATTTTAATAACAATCAATCTATGAATGGCTTGCCAGCTTCACTCTCCAACACATCGTGCTCTTATTTATGATAACTCTAATGTAATTGGGAGTATTTTTCAATTAAAAATGCATGTAGTACTTGCATAAAAGAAATGCTTCTTAGGTGGCTGGGTGGCCATTCTGCTTGCCTGTGGCTCCCCAAGCTTTCAGAAAGGAAAAATTGTACACTCCAAGTCAGTGTGGCAGTGGGACGAACCAAAGGATCTACTTCTGCAGCCAGTAAGGGGACCAGTGGCAGCTCCAATTCTCCAGCCATAATTCAGTAAAAGGATCCTGACCAACACTCAGGTTCATTTTTATGAGGAAAACATAAAGTGCATACCCTGGCCTCTCTCTGATGAGGTCTTTAACATTCATTGGATGCTTCTGCATGAGACAGATGATCTCAGCCCTCGCTACCTGTCCCAATTGGTTTATGGTCTTTCCAAATGATTCCATGTGGCTCTGGGTTCTTATGTGGGTACGCATA
The DNA here is from genome assembly GCF_000696425.1 of Galeopterus variegatus. Taxonomy (NCBI): domain Eukaryota; kingdom Metazoa; phylum Chordata; class Mammalia; order Dermoptera; family Cynocephalidae; genus Galeopterus; species Galeopterus variegatus. Next base: position 323,963 of record NW_007726813.1, on the reverse strand, counting down.
GGGATAGCCTTTGTCTCACATTGGCACAGAGCTGGAGGCTTTTGCATCCAGAAACTCCCGGTTCATTCCCTGTGCCTTCAGCATCAAAAATGCAGTACTCTGCGTCTACCTGGTCAAGATCAAGGGCACACACTGACATTGCACTGTGGTGTTAATGAGTAAGTATGCTGGGAAAATGAGTCATGCAATGAATAAAGAAATCTTGTGCCCTCAGACAGAGCTTGGATAATATGTAAGGAGAGGTTCCTCTATCCAAAATTCTTGTTCGTTTTTCTGTATTTGCTAGGTAGGAAGCACAAAAAGGAAGAATTTAGTTAAAATATTTTACTGTAAGAATAAATTATGCTATATGCTATTTTAAAGACATTAAATTATTTTCTTCCATCACCAGAAGTCCTTGACCCACTTGTAATGAGACTAGCAGTAGCTTATAATGTCCTAACAAGAATACTCATCTTTATTGAGCACCTACTATATTAAACCATTCTCATACATTATCTCAGTTAATACACAAAAATTCTGTTAATAAACATCCAGGTCCTATTAATATCACAGTATTATAGATGAGGAAAACTGTGACATCTAGAGCTAAGGACATTAGCCCAGATATATGTTGCTTGTATCAAAAAGGCCAAATTGGAACCCAAATAAGATTTTACGGAATCTAGACCACCAGCTCTCAACTGGTACTCAGTGCTGTCTTGGTGGCTCCCATACTAGGGGCACTTTGTAGAAACAGACTCTGAGGACCTCATGTGGAATTGTTAGTCATCAGTATTTAAGCCTTCCTTCTCTTCACTGTCGAACTTCACAGCTTCAGAAACCAACTTGAAAAGAAAATTGTGGAACGTTTGTACCATTGAATATAAACGATACTTTGGAACAGTGACTCAAGTGTACAATTGAAGAGAGAAAAATGAAACCATCAGTGAAAATTAAAAGTTATCTCTTCCTCTTTATTTCTCTTCCTGTTTATTTCCACATACCCCATATCTGCCATGCCAAAGTAAACTCCATCCTCCTGTTTTCATCCCCCAACTACATGAAACTCTGGGTTTTCATATTCCATCTTGAATCAATCAATCAATCAAGCAAGCAATATTGTCTTATTCACCACTCCCCACCCCTGTCTCTTCCCCATTTCGCCTTCTCTGTTTAATTATACTCTTTCCTGGGGAATGCCTGAGCTGATCTTTTACATGCTGTTGGGAGGAAATGTGTACTCAGTATCTCAGTGGTTGGTACTGCTGCTTCATTGCTGTATCAGCAATTCTTTTTCAGAGAATTTTTACTCCTACCTTGCACTTATGAGCATCTTCCTGTTACTAATTACTTGCAAACGTGTTGTGTTAAGTTTTTGACCTAAAGCCTTTTTAGGTCAAAATCTTCATAATAGTTTATCCTAAACATCATCTAGAGAACCATGTAATTGAGGCAATTCATGATATATAGGTGTCTTAGTTCATGTGTGCTGCTATAACAAAACACCGAAAGACTGAGTAATTTATAAAGAATAGAAATTTATTTTTCACGGTTCTGGAGTTCTTCTTGGGAAGTCCAAGATAAAAGTGCTGGCAGGTTCAGTGTCTGGTGAGGGATGGCTCTCTCTGCTTCCAAGATGGCGCCTTGTTACTAAGTCCTCTAAAGGGGAAAAATATTGTGTCTTCACATTGTGGAAGAGCAAAAGGGCAAAAAAAAGGGGTGTGGAGCTCACTCGAGACTTTTTAAGGGGGCTTATCCCATTCATGAGGGTGGAAACCTCATGGCCTACTTGTCTCTCAAAAGCCCCCCCCTTAATATTATCTCCTTGGGAATAAAGTTCCAGCATATGAATTTTAGAGGGACACATACATTCAAACCATAGCAGTGAGTAACCATAATAATAAACAATAGTCTGTGATAGATAATTAAATAAAATAAGCTGTGTTCCTGATGCTAACTACAGGGCACATTTGCCTTTCCAAAACTGGTTAAAGGATATAGAAGGGATAAAACACCAAGAAACACCCATATGGCTCTTTAATAAATTGTTATGGTTGGTTACCAGGCTGTTATCAGTCTGTGGAATGAAGTAACATGAGTTCAAATCTAGAACTGCCCTAGCGTCTTACTTTAAGCAAGTCATTCACTATCACATGGCTTCAATTCCCTCATCTGAAAAATGGGAATAATAAAAGTATATTTCTCCTAAGAATGATGTAAAGATTAAATAAAATATCATTAAAGCACTTAAAACAATGCCTAACACATAATAAAATTTGTAATGTATTTATCTCTTACTATTATTTGCCAAGATCCATTGTATCTGTCCTGTGACAAAGGACTTCTTTGCAAGGATGGGTTGAATCCATGCATGGAGAAGGGTAGGTCATTTCCTTCTGAAATGCTTAAGCATATTCATGCTTAATGACCAAAAAAGATCATTTTATGTAGAGCCCATGACTTTTCCTATGCTTAATGTTTTAGACTGGAGATGGGAAAATCTGCTGTCCTGGGTGAATAATGATGCATGTCTTTACGACTTGAGTATTTAAAGGAGCTGTAGCTCATGTGTTAAGATGCATTCCCTCTCAGGGATCTATTCCACAACTCAAAGGTTGCTGTGTATTTACTTGGAGGACCTATTTTCTCCAGGAAGTGCTTGCACAACAGTCACTTTGATTCACTGAGAGCTTTAAAAGTGGAAACATATTTACAAAGTAGAAAGGCAGGTAGGTCTCAGCATGAGTGGGAACTGATGAGTTTCTATGGTAACCTCATTCAGTATCACAAGGGTCAATCTCATAGAATGAGATGATGTTCAGAGATATATTCTGAAATTTTCTTGATGGTCAACCTATTTGGGATTTTTAAAAAGAAATAGGACGGGTATACCACTTTAACTTTGCTGGGATGCCTACAGACACTAGAGAAGCTGCCTTAAATATTAAAGAGTACAGAACCGCAAGAAATGAAGCTTAAGATACCTTGAGTCTTAGGGTTCCTTCAGCTTAAAAGCCCCACTTCTCATTGTCCAAATGCATGTTGAAATCCAGGGAGTGAGAGAAAACATCATAGTCCATAATAGTCCCAGCTTCATCACCAGACTTTTGCCTATTGAAAAATCTGTCTTTAAAATTCTTAAAACACATTGTCAAATATGTGTACTTAATGAAAAAAATATCTATAACATAGGGGAAGTTATATCTCCACTGTAATTTGATCATATGGTGTTTTCATATTGACCTATTGTGATGTGTTCTCAGGTCACCTCAGAGAAAATTAACTCAGGCTGTACTATACGCTGCCAAAAAACAATTTAAGTTTGATTTCAGGTCAACGATTTTAAATCAAAGTGGCAGCCATGTCACATTTGACTTATTTGTAGAGCACAGATACCTATATGATCTATTTATTCAGTTAATAGTTTTTTAATTATGCATATGCAAGAAGATTATGGAGACCACTATTTTCGGAAGGAGAGAAAAAGAGCCTCAATTTTCATCATCTAGCATTGGAGGGTGAAACAGACGCATTGGAAAAGGTAGTAGTTAGATTCCCCGGCCTATGTATCGAGGAAAAATTATTTCTCCGTGTTCTTTATGGTTTTATTTCGTACTGTTCTCGTATTGATTGATATGAAATTGTGTCCACTTACTGTACGAGCATTGAGGTTGGGAGTTCACCGAAGTTTCAGTTCAAGTGTTTTAAAAGAAATTCTAAATGATCCAGGTACTTTGAGTTTAAAACTTTACAAAATGAAGCCTCTTGATCCAGCCTATTACACACAATTTACAGCAGCAGAATTTGGTACAACAAAAGCAAGTGAGAATTTTCCTTCTTCCTTTCCCTTCCCTTCTTCTTTTTAAGTGTTTCATTTTTGTATGTGTGAGAAAACATTGGAATAAACTAATCAGCCAAGAAAATGACACTTGAAAATTGCCTGCAATCTTACCATTTAGTAAGAATGCTACCAACATTGTGAGAAATATGCTTCCAGAGCTCTTCTACAATGCTATGTAATAAAATTGAGAACAATAATAATAATAATATTTATATAGCACTTACTCTGTGCCAGGCGCTTTGTAAAGCACTTAATCCTCCATGAGCCAGGTACACTGTTATTATCAACCCTGGTTTATGGAGAAGCCGAGGCAATGACAGGTCAAGTGACATCAGCAAGGTTGTTAAAGCAGAGAGAGTGAGTGACAGAGCCCTGGTTTGTTCTTCAATAGTCCAGCTTAAGATCACCTTGTCTTGTCACTCTGTTATCCTGCCTCTTATTGTGTGTGTTTTGGAACAGAACTGGCATTGTATTTTACTTATTGTTTTACAGTTTTTTAGTTACTGTATTATAAACTCCCCCCCATGTTTTTATTATTCTTCTAGGGCATCATTTTTCATAATTCTCCTTGTAATTCCATCTCAAAGAGCATTTAATAATGTATGTAAATGATCCCCTATTGTTGGGCATGGAGACCGTACCACATCGCACAAGTTTATTTAATTGAGGAATTTCTGTCTTGGTTCTTGAAACACCAGTGTTCCAACTCATGTACCAACTTTGTTTGAAAAACAAAACAGATTGCATGTTGCAAGACAGAGCTGCTGGCAAAATACTCCATCGTGTCAGATTTATACAAACCCATCTCCTGTGTATTGCACCATGTCCTAGAAAACTGAAAACCATGAAAACAAGTGCTCATATTTTAAGGAACTCAATGACAGCTGATAAAATATTGCATTTTCTGTAGCAGTTTTTACATAAAGCTTCCACCTTAAAGAAATGGATTTGATGGGACTAGGTGGTAATTTTTTAACACAAGCAGTGACAAAATAAACACCATCTGTTTGTATTGACTTATTCCACAGCTTTCTCATGCTGGGTGATTTTATTTCACTTTTTTCAGAAATGGTTAATGACACATCTGGTAGTCAGTGAAGGTACACTTTGGGTGATTAAATGTGGTCATAAGTTTACACAAAATGCTAACAGAACTTTTTTTTTTTTCCTTTCCATTATAACCAGTGGGGCACATCTGAGTTCCTGGCTAGCTACTCATTTTAAATCTTGTCTAGAATTATCTGTTTGGTGGTAGTTGAACTTTTGGAACAATGTTTTGTTATTTGGAGTCCTCTGAGAAGCAGATACCAAGACAGGATTAGCTGTGCAAGAGATTTATTAGGGAAATCACCCATGAAGACTAAAATAGAGGTACAGGAGAAGGTAAAAAGCATTCAGAAAGTGATGTGAGTCTGACACTAGTGAAAGAAGACTGGGATTGGGTAGAAAGACCCCCAGGCTGCAGCACAGTCTAGAAAGTGTCAGCCAGGACAGGACGCTGGGGAGTCATGGAGCCAAAGCAGCCCATCAGGGCTCTTCCATGTCCCACCAAAATGGGCATGAATTAGTTTCTCTACTCAGTCATTGGCTGAGAGCAGTCCATATGAAGCCTGACCTCAGCACAAATACAGCCTTGGGTCCAAACAGTGGCCGTCTGTCAACTCTGCTCCCACTGCGGGAGATCTGAGGGGTGCATTTCTATGGTCACCACAAATATCTACACAGGCAATGACAGAAAAAGAGATGAGACAATCTTTGCATTTATTTATCTCTGCGTGTCCTTTTAAAAGATAAAAATTCAATATTTTAAATGGTCTCTCCTCTCCCAGTGTCTCCACTGGTCTCTAGAAGCTGCAGCCATGCACTGTAGAGGATCAGCATGGTTGGAGTAGTGGGTCCTGTTTTTATTGAATTCTATCAGCTAAGGGAAAGGGGAAGAGTGCTTAATATAGTTCTTATGTCTTCATCTGCTCCTAAAAAATTCTCAAGGGCTCTACTGCTGCTACTAATTTTGCTTTCAGTGGGGAATGTTTTCTAGGTTTGCCATAATTCTTGGTCTGTAAACCTGGGAACCCCAACTCCTATTCGAATAGAAAAATCATCTGGAAACGGAATTTAGGAAAGAACACGTGATTTTCAGTAATTCCAAACCCAAAGCATATTTTGAGAGGCAGAAGGAAAAAATAAATGCCGTATATTATCAGTTACCCCATGCCAGGCCATTGTCTCGTTACCTTCCTTAATTCTTACAACCTTTAGAGGTAAGTATGGTTATGTTTTTATTTGTGTTGATGAGTGTATTAGTCCATTTCTGTTGCTTATAACGAAATACCTGGAACTGGGTGATTTATAAGAAAACAAAATTTATTGCTTACAGTTTCAGAGGCTGGAAAGTCCACATTTGATGAAGGACTTGGGTGGTGGTGAGAGTGAGCCAGGCTAACCTCTCATGTGCTTTTCTTTCAAAACAATCAGAACCATGCACCTGACCACAATCCAATCACTGCTTCAAGTCTCCACCTAACAATTACCATAATAGGACGGCCCACCCTCAACAGTTACAGTGGGGATTAAGTTTTGGGGGGACATTCAACCCAAGGCAGTGAATTTCTTTTTTTGATTTTTAACAGAAGAGAGTGAAGTTTAGAAAGATCTAGTGACTTTTAATTGGCACACAACTAACAAATCAGGTGTTTAAACCTCTTTTTTCTTGTTTTTTTATTTCCTGAATTAGTGGTGAATTTGCCAAAGAGTATCTCAATTCTGCCAGTTACTTTACTTGTTTGGAAAGGACTTCTAATATTTATAGAGATACCATTCTTTATAGCCTGAGAAGCATAACAGCTGCATGCCATCACGATTTTTTGCTACCAAATAGTTGTGTGGCTGTGAATTAGTTCAGTTTGCTGGGCCTCAGTTTTTTCATCTGTAAAGAGAGGAGATTGGGTTAGAGTTAACCAAACTTCAGGCATTTCCCATTTTCTATCACCATAATTTTTGCCACATCTATAATGCCACCTACAATTTATTTGCTTGATAATTTATTTAAAACAATTCCCCCTTTTAACTTATATATTTAAAATGAAAACATTTTATCACTGTTTAGAAGAAAATACCATTATAAAGTAACAAGTAAAATTTTATATATATGTACACACATATACACATGTATGTACATCTCCACACACACATATGAAGAGAGAGAGAGAAAGAAAGAGAGAGAGAGAGAGAGAAGGAGGGAGGACTATAACGTGTTAAAGAAATGCTAACAATGAACTGAGATTTCTCCTTAATGTAATTAGAAACTTGGATGGCAAATCGAAAACAAATCATTTCTAATGAGAATATGCTGGAGACCCAATGTTGTTTGACACTTTGTCACACCTAGTATCATTTTGTGGGTGACCAGTGGCCTATACTTTGGCATACACTGGAAAAAAATGATTTGTAATGTCCATTCTTTCTCGTACACTTGTGATTTCCATTCCCCTCTCCCCCCTTACCTACTTTTGGTCTCTTTTCTCCTCATTCTTCCAATTGCAAAATTTGTAAGGACCGTCATTCCTCTGACTGCAGAAGCACTCTCTCTCCATCTTGGCTCACAAGTGGAAAAAATAAAGCCTAGAACAAATAAGGACAATTTTTTCCTGTTCTTCTGGGAGGGTTCAAGGAAAAGAAGTAGGCAGAAATGAACCGGCTGGGTGCAGTCTGAGGCAGGCCACAGTGTCTTCCAGCAGTGGGCATTCTGCCCAGGGAAGATCAGTTTAAATTGAATAGTTTAAACTGAATAAAGAGGAAGTTGAGTACATGGGCCTGGAGTTTTCTGTTATATCCCACCTCTCCAATCCTATTGTGTTGGACTGCCCTCCCCACCGCTCCCAGCAACCACCACCAAAAAACAACCCCTTTACCACATTTTCCTTTATGGTATTTTACAAGGAGCATGGTCATTGCAACCAAACATAACTTGGCTCAAATCCCAACTCCTCGCACATCAGGGGAGAGATGAAGCGGTTTCTGGTGGTTGGGTGAAGTGGGAGTTCTCCAGGGGGATCTTCGGAGAACTGATGGATGCGGGGAGAGCCCCACAGGTGGGAGAAGAGAGGTCAGAGAAAGAGAGGCTAAAAGCATCCTTGCCCTAGTGCCAAACCAGTTGTCCCTGAGACGTTGCCCTTGCTGTAGGTGTGTGACATACGATGAACTCTTTCCTAACTAGTGTGGATCTGAAATCTGAAACTGCCTGTGTGGTTCAAGTCTCGGCTATTTTTAGCACCATTTGGGAATGAGGGGTACCTCCTTCTTGACCCTCTGCCTTCCTACCCAGCCATCTGCCTCCCTGAGTCATTGCCTGGTAGCCCTCTCTGCCCTCTCTTGCCCTCTTTACCACCTGGAATGCCACTACCTGAAATGATCTTACTTATGTGTATGTATGGCTATTTGCTTGTTGCTGGTCTCCTCTCACCAGATTGTAAACTCCATATGACAGACTATCTGTCCTGTTCACAGGTTGTTCTCAGGGTCTGCAACAGTGCTTAGGTCAATAAATATTAAATTAGGTCTATAAATATTAAAAAAAAAAGTGAATTGGCCCGAGGCAATTGTCCCCATTTACTCTAAGTGAATTAGTTGCTATTTCTTTTTAAAAAGTGAATTGGCCCGAGGCAATTGTCCCCATTTACTCTAAGTGAATTAGTTGCTATTTCTGGCTGTATACTAGTATCACCTGGGGCTTTGTTGGAAACAGTTTCCAGATTATCACCCCTGGATAGTCTGATTCAGTTTGTCTTGAGTGAAGTTTAGGAATCTGTATTTTTAATTAAAATCTCAGGTGATCTCGACACAACCAGTACCTGGACTGATATGTGGGAATTTCTCCCATGGGGAATATTACTGAAGAGAGAAATTGATCGTCTCTGTCATCCAAACCACATTTCCTACATTTTAGGCAATTAAATATATCAGTACCCATGATTTTAAAAATATATGCCTCCAAGCCTTATTCAGTTTGTGTATGTGCTTCCAGCAGAAGCAACTGTATTTATTAATACCCTGTATGCAATAAGGTAGGGAAACCAGCCGTCCACACAGGTGCCTTCTCCCAAAGAAGAAGATAAATCGATTAGATCAACAAATGAAGTCATGAACCTCTGAGAGGTTGCCCAAATTGTCATTGGGCTTTCTTCTAGAATGGCATCGATACATTGTGGAATTGTGGCAGATGGAAGATAATGTTGCATATGTGCTTCTGCAGGGAATGAGGCCATTGTGAGGGCTTCCATTGGTCCCCCAAGGGGCTGCCTGGTTGGCCTGCAAGATTGAAGTTGGCAGTATGGAGTAAAAACGGACAGCCCAAGCTTTAGAGTTCAACAGCCCTGGGTCTGAATCACAGAACGGCCACTGATCAATGTGGGAAATGGGGCATTTCACATAGCCTTTGTGAGCCTCAGGTCTTTCATCTGTAATTAAGGATAATATTGTCTAACTCACGGGTTTGTGATGAGCTGTTGGTACAGTGTGTCTGGCATTTTGTGTATATGATCCTTAATGAATGCAAATATCATAACCTCTGGGAAGACTGACTCCTACCATTCCATTGCCAGAAATTGCCCTACCAAGTCTTCAAATAAATTTTGTCTTCATTGGTTGATAAAGGGACCAGGCAAAGGTCTTTGGTTGGGCACAAAGAAATTGAGAATAATGGAACATTAACATCTTTAAAAAATAGTTCCCCCACCAAATTTCATTTGACCCTTGCTGTATAAATACTTAGAATTTTAATGAATGATTTTTTTATAGAGTTATATGATTTTCCTGAAAGATGGATTGGGTGTCCAGAAAAAAAGTTGGACTTTATTCAATTTTGGCTTGTTTCCAACTACTCGATATTAATCTTATAAGGAATCTCTATTGATAAACTGAGGAGTTGTTACTGGAGGACTGGGAAACTGTCACATACTGACAATTGATGCTGCTCCCCCTCACTGCCACCTACCTTTTAAGAAATTTCTAGGCAAAATATATATATGTACATATATATATATATATTGATTAATGCAAGGGTTGTTAAGCTCGGGTAAGAATGAAGGGACCTGGGGTCGATGGTGGAAAAAATATAGCTCAGACGATTCCATACTCAGAAGCAAAACCAGTATGTAGATAGACCTGAATGCTCAGTTTGACTTAAATCTCACACAATATTGACAAGCACATGCAAGATGTTGTGGAGGGGCTATCATTGGCATATACGAAGGCTAGTTATGGGAGCACTTACATTCCTTACGAGGTGCAAATGTTCCTTAAAGATGTGGTTTAAGGATGGAACTCCAGGAAGCCAGCACAGTCGTTCCTACTAACTATTAAAAACAACTTAAATAGCAGAAGTGGAGCAGACTAATTGAACACACTTTTTACAATTCCACTTATTTAAGATTTTTTGAAAAGCAACAGAAACTTGGAGTTGATACTTTACAAGTATTATCAGAGATGTGCAAAAATCATCAGCATCCTAAATCAGTATCTTTCTAGAGGTTCCCAATTCACTCCACCTCCCCTGATCTTGCCCAACTCCATATCTGGTCCCAAATAAATCCACTTAACACCTTGTGGGTGTCAGCTTTCGCCGCAGGACGGAGGAGAGAGCTGCTTCTCAACTGTGCCGAGTATTGGAATCACCTGGGGATTTTTTACAAAACTCTGATCCTACTTGAATTGATCTGGGGTGGGTAGCCCGGGAATCAGGCTTTTAAAAGCTCCCCAGGCGATTCTCGCATATTGCCAGGGTTCCAAACCACTGCTCAAGCTCGAAGAGCATCTCTTTCCCCAGGACTAGAGGTGACTCAGCTGTATTTTCTGTGCCTGCCTTTGACAAATTAGTTGCAAATTATGCTCCTCACTGCTTTTACATAACAATTAAGTCTTGTTTTCATGGGAGATGCCTTCATGATGAGCCTATACCGCAGGATGGAGGAGAGAGCTGCTTCTCAACTGTGCTGAGTATTGGAATCACCTGGGGATTTTTTACAAAACTCTGATCCTACTTGAATTGATCTGGGGTGGGTAGCCAGGGAATCAGGCTTTTAAAAGCTCCCCAGGCGATTCTCGCATATTGCCAGGGTTCCAAACCACTGCTCAAGCTCGAAGAGCATCTCTTTCCCCAGGACTAGAGGTGACTCAGCTGTATTTTCTGTGCCTGCCTTTGACAAATTAGTTGCAAATTATGCTCCTCACTGCTTTTACATAACAATTAAGTCTTGTTTTCATGGGAGATGCCTTCATGATGAGCCTATTCACTCTGTCATTGCTTTGCTTCCTTAGTATGTTGTCTTTTAAATGAGCTTACTGGATGAAGTCTTGTTGGTGCAGGCTGAGCCTGCTAATCATTTCTTTCTTTCCCCATACTTTTGAGAATTGGGCCCCAGCTCTTAATCTCTGGGTGTGCATGAATAGTTCTCATTAGTTGTGGTAAGTGTGTTAAGTGAAACTAACTATAGAAGCTCACTGAAACTGGACCGTGTAATCACATTGTGTATCAGAAGGGATTTTAATGTTTACATGCAGAAGAAAAAAAATTATCATCGCAAGTAGATAAATAGCCCATCCTTTTACACTTGAGTTGGTACAAGCAGGAGCTAACAGCCACCAAACCTACTTCTGTTAACATTCCAGTTGGGCTACACATAAGAGACATTTAGATGCATTCTGTATATTATTGTGCAATATTCATCTACTCTTGCTTCTGATATTGTCATTTCCCAAAGGGGTAAATGCATCTCTGAAGCCAGAATCCCAGTCTTTAGCTCATTCACAGGAGAGATTCTCCAGAGTATGGCAGCTGCATATATCATAGCTGGTGCATAAGATGACTTTAGGTACAGCACCTGAGGTAGCATTAAATAACTTTGGATCACATAATGATGGGGTGGGCAAACTTTTTCTATGAAAGGTCAGATAGTAAATATCATAGGCTATGCAGGCCATGAGGTCTCTGTCTGTACTACTGAACCTAGCCATTTTAGCACCAAAGCAGCTGTAGATAATATATAAGTGATGTGTGTGGCTCCAAAAAAAAAAAAAAATCTTTATTATGGACAGTGAAATTTAATTTTTACATGTTGTGAAATATTATGCTTCTTTTGACATCATTTTTCAGCCATTTAAAAATGTTAAAATCATTCTTAACTAGTTTGCTGACTTCTGCCATAAGAGAAACTTCAGTTTGATGCGAGACTCTAATGCCTTAACTTGTAAATTTCACTTTTTTTTTTTTTTTTCCTTTTTGTCTTTTTTCGTGACCGGCAACAGATAGCAACCCTCAGTGTCGCGCCTGTACCGGACCGGGACCGGCAACGGGATCGCAACCCTCAGTGTTGCACCCGCACCTCGCTCAGCCAGTGAGCGGCCGTCTGTATGTGGGATCCGAACCCTCGGCGGGAGGGCCACTGCGCTCCCAAGCGGCGCACTGTAGCAGTGCACCACCAGGCCGGCCCGCAAA